>NC_135431.1:12555088-12780088 GCF_051991245.1 Festucalex cinctus
ATGTTTATTATTGCTAAAAACTCCAGTTAGTTTAAGCTGGTCTTTCGTGTGTTGTGAGTGGAGCAGCAGGTCAGCAGTTTTTGTGCACGTGTGCTCGTGTGTGTTGTCCATGTTGACTGGCTGTCATTATTTTACATGGCATTGTATCTGTCGTGTTGTTTTTGTGTGCTAACAATGACACATGCTGGCGCTGCAACGACGTCTGCTGTGTTCTGGTGTTTGCCGCTGTGTGTTTGTGAGACGTGCATAATTTAGATGGTGTAAGATCTCCAGTGTGTGCTGAAACATGAGCTCATTCAAAATCAATAGGGTGCTTGCTGCATAGGTATTTTTTTCACGGGAAGCGCAAAGGTTTAAATTGCACCTGCTAAAGTTGTTGACAATTAGCCCCTGCTCTATATCGCCAATTTGTAAGCGATCATTTTTTAAAAATTGGATTTTACAGTATACAGCCTCAGTTTTATTTTACAGTAATTTATTTATTTCAAGTTATTTGGAGAACTGTGCAAGCGAGAGCCTTCTTTTCATTTCCTTAAATTAAAGTTATTTATTAGCTTATCTTGCATTTCTTGACAGCAAAGGAGTGGGAACAGGCACTAAGCAATACTTTAGATTATTCCCTGTCTAGTCTGACATAAGAAATGTTTCTTTTCCAGTAATAATTCTGATGAATTGTTCCCAGGCGGGCAGCGATGGCGAGAGTATCGGCAACTGTCCTTTCTCTCAGCGTCTCTTCATGATCTTGTGGCTCAAAGGTGTCGTCTTCAACGTCACCACCGTGGACCTCAAGAGGCGAGTGATGATGTCATCGGAAATCACTCCTTTATGTATTCTATATCATGAGTTGGCCATTTTGTAGTGCTATTCAAATGCATTGTGAAGAGTGAGTATCGGTTATGTCTTTAATATGACACTAGCGTTTAAAAATGGCAAAATAGAGCCGTCATTGTATCCTACAATGCAACTTGTATTGTTTGATTTTCATTTTCTTTTATGGGGGAGAAAATATTAAGGCCACGTTTCATTTTCTGTAATTAAATAGAATTTGGGAGTTATGTCAGTAGTTCCACAGCTATACCGATCACAACATTGATGGATAAATTAATTTGCTTTGTTTGCATTCAATAATCTAATCTTAAAATAATGTTGTTGAACTGTATCTATTTGTGCACTATTTATTAGGAAGGGTAATAATTCTGCCACAGCAATAACGTAATTATTGGCATGCCCATGTAGTCCAAAAGTAGTTTCCATGTGACTGATGAGTCACATGGCCCATGTCAACGTCCACCATATAATGGTAAAAGGTCACGAGTGAATGATTTCAAACACATTTAGGAATCATTCACTAAAATGTATTAAAAGTTAATTACTCTACTATTTTACCAAGGTTGACAATTAACCACTGCTAATGTTTTTGCTCAAGTACATGCTATCTGTTAGCTGCTAAGCTAACTGGTCAAGAATACATGTGAAAAACTTTGACATTGGTGCTTTTGTCTGATAATGTGAGTAAACAGGATTGCATTGATATGAGTGACATACATCAGTGTGGCTGACAACTTTATAAAATATGAAAAAATGCAAGTGTTCTAGCAATGGGCATGGCAACTAGCTTGATGAAGTCATTTCTGCTTAGTCACATACTTCATTTTTTTTGGCCTCTTCCTCTCAATGGCTAAAAATGTTTCAACTGGGTTGCGTGTATGTTGAGAGGCATAAACGCAAAGCATACTACTTAAAATATTATTACGTCTGTGATTAAAACAAAATGTTTTAACAATAACGAGACATATCGGCAAACATATATTTTTTTAAAAATCAAATTTTTTTGTTTTTGTTTGTTGGCCTCTCATAGGAAGCCGGCGGATCTTAACAACCTGGCGCCCGGCACCCACCCTCCGTTCCTCACCTACAACGGAGAAGTCAAGACGGACATCAACAAGATAGAAGAGTTCCTCGAGGCAATGCTGGCACCGCCCAAGTAACACACACACAGACACACAGACACACACTTCCTACCTTCTTAAACCGGTACTTTTTAAAAGTGCCTACCTACATTTGGCCTACGCTGTATGTATTAATAATAATAATAATAATAATAATAATTATAGTAACAGTACTTCTTGTTCTTCTGATTGTAACTGAGGTATCCTAAACTGGCAGCCAAGCAGAAAGAGTCCAATACGGCGGGCAACGACATCTTCGCCAAGTTCTCGGCCTTCATCAAGAACACCAAAATGGACGCCAATGACGGTGTGGGATTATTATTATTATTATTATGTTTTTAATAGGGAAACTTATATTAATGGATCTCAAACATATTACTGTA
This sequence comes from Festucalex cinctus, assembly GCF_051991245.1. Taxonomy (NCBI): domain Eukaryota; kingdom Metazoa; phylum Chordata; class Actinopteri; order Syngnathiformes; family Syngnathidae; genus Festucalex; species Festucalex cinctus. Next base: position 12,557,421 of record NC_135431.1, read on the forward strand.
TTCAGATTTAATCTAAATGTTGGGCGAGGGGATAATGTCAATTGAAGTTTAAATGATTGAAGTGAGTAATTTAATTTTAAAAATATCTTTTTAATTCAAGTATTAATTTTAGTAATTTTTTTTCTAAGAAATATTTTTTAAAGTTAGGGATACTTTTTTAGCCATTTTTGGCAGTCAAACAATATTTTGCCTACAATAATAATAATATAATATATTCATTATTTTTCATGTACAATTAGTACCTTTAAAATCAAATTTTGCAACTTGCTCTCGACTGAAAATGACGTCACAAGGGTTCAGGTATCCAATCACAGCTCAGCTTGTGAGTGTCACATGACCAAACCTAGAAAACAGGTGAGCTATGATTGGTTATCTGCGCCCTTGTGATTTTCAGTCGACAGTAAGTTGCAAAATGTGTTTTTAAAGGTACTATTTGTAGGTGAAAAATAATAAAAGTATCAAATTAATTATAGACAAAGATATTAACTTTTTAATGCTATAATGGTCTAAATAAGTGAATTTAATAATACTTTAATAATCAGTCTTAAAAAGTGAAGTAAAAAAATGTCAATACATTTTTCAATAAAAACTGTGGAACAATTGTTTACAATTTAAATGAGTTAATAATTTGCTTTGACATAAATGAATAGTAATAATGCCTATCAAACACATTTTATAAATTTAAAAATATATGTTGAAAAGTGTCCTTAATTGAATAATTGAACAAGTCAAAAAGTTGCAAGGACAAGAGTAAAATGATGACATTCCCCACTAGAGGGCAGCAGACGCCACTGTTTGCGTCTTACCGAATACTTTGCTGCCACCTAGTGGACATCCTTCCCCTCTGCCACTTGATGACATTGCTTTGCATGCTTTTAGCCTTGAAGAAAGGTCTGACAAGGGCCCTGAACAAGCTGGACGATTACCTGAACAGTCCGTTGCCTGATGAGATCGATGCCAACAGTGTGGAGGAGGAAAAGGAGTCCAGGAGAAAATTCCTGGACGGAAATGAGCTGACGCTGGCTGACTGCAACCTGCTGCCTAAATTGCACATTGTAAAGGTAAAAAAATAAAATAAAATAAAAAAAGGTCAGCGAAAAAGATTCAATCCCCAAAGCCAGTCTCATCATCATGCAGTAACATCATTTTGGCAGCTTGTTTGAACTCTTACGACAAGTTGGTTGCGTTTCAAAACGTGTCGTTCAGGTGGTGGCCAAGAAGTACCGCAACTACGACATCCCCTCGGACATGACGGGGATCTGGCGCTACCTGAAGAACGCCGCCGCCCGCGACGAGTTCAACAACACGTGCGCCGCCGACGCCGAGATCGAGATGGCCTACAAGGACGTGGCCAAGAGGCTCGCCAAGTAGCCTCTTCGCTAGCGAAACCTTCCATTTTTCTTCTCAGCCCTCCAGAGATGTATTAGTTTAAGGATGCTCAAACGCATTCAGATGTGACGGACGGTCCCGGTCCTGCTGTCTGTATTTATTCCTCATGACACAAAGCTCCCTTTCACATGCGCTGCAAAGCTTTGATTTATTTATCCCCACGCGGGACGTCTCGCCTGACTCCCATGTTTATTACTGAGCTCCCGCTGCGTCTCCCCCCGGGATGTCAACGTCAATGTTCCTCTTGGTCGTCATTAAACTCCACTTGTTTTGCCTCCTCGCGCTTTCTCGTCACTCGTACACCAAATCGTGAAATACGCCGACTCATCAGAAAAGCCACGGGCATAATGTTACCTGAAATAAAATGGTTTCAAAATAATTAAAAGTTGAATAATTAGCTTCAGTTTCAAAGATAAACTACATTAATTAAAAAAAAAAAAAAATCTGTTCTTCCTCAATATCTTAGGCCTATTTGTATATTTCTAAAGCGTATATTGGTGGACTGGATGGCTTAGTGGAAATGTAACTTGATCCTATGTGGTAAACCCTAGTAACATTTTACATTCAAAAAAGTGGTTACTTTACATGCTGACTGCGGCCAGTAAAGCGTCGTCATACCATTTATTGATCAAACGAGTATTAAGCCTTCTTGGATTTTTACTAACCCTTTCGGCTTATACATGGCCATTTTTTATAGTCTGTATTTCAAACTTTTTCTTTGCTTCTTTTACTCCATCAGTTTTTGTCATTAGTATAAATTGTACTATCAATTTGATTTTTAATCTCTCATGTTCCATAGTTTTCATACATCCACTCGGTTTTTGCACACAAAAATTTTTTTTCAATGTGCATTCATCTGAAGCATTTGTGTATAAAAGTTATCTTCCACAATGCAAGCTTTAATAAACAAAAGCCTCCTGGTCTGCTCAGCAACATTCAGGCAGCATTGATGCAACACATCCTCTTAAAAAGTCACACCTTCAAAACAAAAAAAACTACCGTATCATAATGGTTTCACCACTTCTGTTGGCTTATTTAACCGTTGCACTAAATAAATATACCAAAATTGTTAGTCAACAGAAAGCCAACATATGGGCCAAATAAATATTGGTGAAACCCATTTCATTGACATGCTTTTATTTTGAAAGTCCTTATTTTAAAAAGGCCATTACTCCGATGTTGCCACACAGACTGGGAGGTTTGTTATTGTCTCAAATTGTTAATTAAAGCTTAAATTGTGGAATATAGCGTGTTCCACCCATTTGATAAAAAAGGTGAGAAACATTCAAAGAATTCAAGAGAAACTGTAGAAAATGGCTATTCCCCCCCCCCCCCATCTTTGCTGTAAACGCCTTCCAGAGTCTCCATTAATTTATTTATACATAGTATTTATTTCACATAGTTTTGCATGTAAGACAATTATTCTCAATAATTTATATTGTTTGTTCATATTTGTAGCTGTCTGAAACAGATTAACAGGATTTAGATTAGTTCCTATGGGAAATATTGCTTTGGATTTTGTATGATTCGGTTTGAGTTAAACTTTCTGGGGTGGATTCATGACAAAAAAAAAAAAAAAAAATTGTAATTGAAGAGCTGAAGTTTGAAATGTCAAAATCAGGGGAAAAAAACAGATTAGATACATTTGCATTAATGCAAGTACAAAAGTTAAAAAGAAAAAAAAAAAGAATCAAAGTGGAAATGAATGAACAGAACTCTATTTGCTGCTCAAGCCTTCTAACGTTTAAGATCTTCTGGGCATCGAACGAGCTCCTAGCACGCGCTGTGGTTTGGAACATTTAACGTGAAGGCACAGCACTTAAATGGTGACTCTGCAAATAAAATAAAATCCCATCCTTTGGCATCCCGGCTGACGGACGCGGTCTCCCGGTGGATGACGGCTACAAACGGCGGCGGCCTCCATGCCAGGGCTTGCACGCCGCCGTCCTGTCTCGAGAAGCGCCGCCACGCGCGCCGTCTCCAGTTTTTCGCACTTCAAGAAGAAGCGCTCGTCCAATTCTCTGCGGCGGTTCCGTGCCGTTAACGTGATGCCAGAGAAAATAAACGCATGCCGCCCGACTGCCTGGCGTTTCCACAGCATACGAAGTAGCGAGCGAGACTCGCTGTTTGATAATTAGCTGCGGTTGGATGTGACAAATCCAACTACTTAGCTCAGGTAAGTCGATTTTCCAAGTGCCTGTACTTTATTCCTCCCTACATTTGAAAACAAATATGCACTCTACTTACTTTGCATTTATCATAGCTCACCTGTTTTCTGGGTTTGGACGTTTTCAAGCTGAGCCGGGATTGGTCGTTACCTGAGCCGCTGTGATGTCATTTTCAGTCAACAGAAATGGCTGCCGCCTGAGATGGATAAAAATGGGTAGATTTGTTAATTCATAAACCAAATACCGTGTTTGCAGTAGCACCTCAAAAAACATAGTAAAAAACAATTTTACTTTAATAAACTTTCATTTCGCCTCATCAAAGTTTGCTAGCTCAATGCTAACTTATAATGTAAACCAGGGGTGTCCAAACTTTTTCATTTGAGGGCCACATACAGAAAATCAGAAGGACGCAAGGGCCACATAATGTTATGAAGAGAAATTGTGTTTAGTCCTAAAAATTGTACAAATAATTTATTTGCGCTTTTGCATATTTAGAAAAATGCTACAGTATATAAACCAATTTTTTTGTAACATGGGTTATTATACTTTTGGAATTTTTCATTTTAGTTTGTTTTTATTAGTTTTCAGGGTGGTTCTGTTAGTTTTTATTAGTTTAGTTCTTTAAAAAATTCTTAGTTTGAGTTTAGTTTGTTAGTTTCAGTATTATTTTTTTTGAATGTGTAATTACTTGTGCACAATATTTAAAAAACACCATGGGCGCAACGTCATCTGAAGGTGCTTTTCTATTGGCTGCTGCTAGATGATGTCACTTGTGTGTGACATACTTTCAAACGTCATTATTCCGGTTTATATCAAAATAAATCTACTAAAAATCACAATTAAAATCATCCCCAAAGGCTCATGCATTAAATTAATTACCAAAGACTAAGGACATGTTTGCTATAATTATAGTTAATTTCGTAAACATAAAATGTAGTTTCAGTTAGTTTTTGTTTTTTTAAAAAGCATTTTCGTTTTTATTTTATTTCGGTAACATTGTAATATTGTTTTTTGAATTTTAGTTTTTTCATTAGTTTTAGTTAACTAAAATAACCTTTAATGGCACCTGTTTTTCGATACCCTCCCTTCTTTCTTTGACCATCCAAACATTTTTGTTTTATTTTATTTGAACCGACTAGTCAAATGCCATTTTTAGCATATGTCGCGGGCCAATGAAAAATGGACGGCGGGCCGCAAATGGCCCCCGGGCCGTAGTTTGGGCACATAGACAAAATAATGGGACTTAACATCAGTGTAAATAAATGAAAAATAAATTTAAAAAAATGGACAATAATATGTTCTATGCAGCCCCATTAGTCTAAATATGTTAATACTGAGTTAGTGGAATATGATTTAAGCAGCAAAATCCAACAGTTTTTATCCACCTCAGGGGCCGCTTGCTGTTTTGACTGAAGATGACAACGACCAATCACAGCTCACCTGTTTTCTGAAGCTACGCTGTGATTGGTTTTTACCCATGACCTGAGCAACAATGATGTCATCTTCCGTTGACAGCAAGTGGCAAAATTCACCCTGTGAAATTGATTTAAAAAAAAAAAAAAAAAAAGTCTGGATTTTGCTTCATAACTCATATTCCATAAATTTAAAATGAATCAGAATTCCTCGCTTAGACTAGTGAGGTCACATAGTGTCAAGAAATGTTTAATGTTGACTTCCACTTTAAATATGCTGTATCTCTTGAAGTAAAACTCAGTGCTGCTTGGCATGTTGTGGCACATTGTGGTACTACATTCACATTTATCAGTCCATTATTCACACATTAACAATGTTCTGAAGAAGTCAGAACACACAAAGGGGGGATTGACTGGTTTGGGGTGCTGCCTTTGTGTCCCCTGGCTGGGAGTGTGCGAGGCCTGTTCCGCATGAAGTCCTGGCAAGCAGCTTCATTCCGCCTCGCGTACTTTGCGTACCCGCCTGGGCCCGACAGTCGGGATGATGTCTAATTCCAAACAGTGACGTGGGCGCGGGGGCCGCCAACAAAGGGGTCCTTTGTTTGAATGCTTGGTCGCTGTCCATGGTCCTGACACTTTGAAAATTGATGCCATTCCTTTCATGATTTAGTGCCTGATCAGATCTGGCAGATGTTATTACATGTATGAAGTTGATTTAATAAGCACGCTTTTCTTTGTTTTCGTAGACCCCGAAAAGCAGTACCAGTTGGATGGATTTTCATATCTCGAAAATCTTGGAAGTTAGGCCACTTGTGCGTATCTCAAGGCATCGTTCTTATTTCAGAAAATAAAAGAAAACAGAGACACATGCTTGTGCACCCCCAAAAAAAATGGTTCCAAGTGGGGCTGGGGGAGCCACTTTCATGCACTGACGGATGATTTTTGTTATTTTTTTAGCTCCTGCAAGTTTCTGGGCGGCTGCCTGGATGCACATTTCCCGCCAGCTGATCATTTCTCACATTGGGTCAGCAAAGACAAGTCGCGCTTATGAGTTGGGTTAGGATTGGGTGGTGGCGTTGGTGTGCCGGGCGGGGCTGGCAACTGGGGGCCGACTGGGATCTGGCATTCATTTCGCTTGCAGAGGCAAAAATGTGTTGGAGCGGCGCTAACTTAATAAGCACAAGCTAGCCTGTCTTTGGCTCCAGGGAGGGCCACATGGGTGGGCGGGCCCCCCCCTCGTCCAGGCCACACGCTCCAAAAACCACTAGAGGGCGCCAAAGTACACACTTGGGTCCAATTAAGATGACTGGTAAGTATATACAGTATTAAAGCCCTTGTTCGCTCCCGCTGAGCCCAATAAGAAATCAAGATGCACTTCTGAACTTTGGCAGAAGAAAGTAAACAACACACGGAGTTCTGCGAGTGAAAACAAAACTATTGTAGAACACCAGAAAGGCCCCCAAGAGAATACAGATCTACGCCAAGGCCAAATAGTCCTACACAAGTCTGTCTAACGTGTTTTTAATGAATTAAAGAAACAACTCACAAACCCAAGTTTGAAAGCACAAAGAAAAACATAAAAGTTTACACTGACAAAAACCGCTTTAGCAAAACTGACTGTGCCCGCGTGTTAGCTTACCTGTCTTCAGGGAGGTTGTATTGACGAGGAAGGACGTTTGAGCTACAAAACTACACATTTTGGAGTCGTTTTGCTAACTTCATCAACAACACAAGCATAAACATGAATCCAAATGTAATACAGTAATCCTCGTGGGCTGTGGTAATCCTTCCATTGCTGTTCGTGTTCAATGTCGCCACTTCACATTGGCAACCACAACGCTAATTAGGTTGCCAGGTTGGCATGAATGAAACGAAAAGAAACCCCCTTTTTTACTTCTTTCTTTCCTCCCTAAAAAGGCAAACGCTGTTGAAATGAAGGTTTCCAATTATAAATAAGGTGTAATGCCAAGTCATGTGGCTCTAGTCTAAGTCAAGTCGAGTCAATTAGATACCTAAATCACAAATCCAAGTCATTTCCAGGTTTTCGGCAAACAAGTAGCAAGTCCCAAAAATGGCAACTCGAGTCTGACTGTAGGAGTTATGTGACTCCAGATTTCTAAAATTAAAAACTGTGACACTGCAATTTCACTGAAAATCTAATTTATAATAAATTCTCAACGCTTCAACGGTGGGTGACAACCGTGGCGTTGTTGTCTACTTGTCTTGTGTTATTACTTTAGCTCATGCTAAATGCTACCTTAGTTTACAGTTATGCTATCTTGGTTGACAATTCGACAGCGCTAATGCAAAACACTCACCATTATCCAACCTCACACCTGTCAAGCATTGTGGTGGTGGTGGTGGGGGTTGGATAGAGATAGATAGATAGATAGAACTACATTTCCCATGATTCTTAGAAACAAAAGTGGGAAATAGTTCTAGTTCAGGTATGATGAAAACATGCTAGTGAGTAGATTCTCTTCTAATGGATTTATCGTATGAATTGCTATGACAGTGTGACTGGCAAAACACGGGACACCTGGACGCGACCTGAATAACATCGGGACAAAACAATGGGGTTGGCAATATTCTCAAAAACGGGACTCGTCCCGATCAGCAAAAGACATCTGGTCACCGTCAACCAGCATGAGCCACCGGCTGACTAACATTTACCACTGTGTTAACTCTGTGAGGTGTCTCTGTTATGTGGACACTGGCATAACTTTGAGGGAGAAGGCGACGCTGCTGAAGAGGCCTACAACCTCAGTGGGATGTATTCCAGCCACCAGAGGCTTTTAGTGGATAGATTTTTGTGGCTAGCATGTGTAGGCATAAGATTTGAGCGAGTCGTGGTTTCAGCATCCAAAACTTTTGAGTGGACAGAAAGGTTTTTTTGTTTTTTTTTTCCCCACGATTGTTAAGCCTCGTTTTATATACTTGGTGAATTTTTTTCAGCATCCAAATTTGGCAGGGTTGTTAGCAACACTCTTCTCTGCGGTGTGTCAAATTTACAAGACAGGATTTATTTTCATGATACAGGGACTGATCGGGCCTTCAGAGAGTTCCCTTGCGTACCTTTCACACAGTCAACTGATGCAAATGTCTTTGGGCGTCTGGCTTGTTTTACCTTCATCATCGTAATTGCACAACACTGGGAATGTCAAACTATAACAGGCAGGAGTTTTCTTTTTTTCTCCCCTTTCCACAGTCATTTAAATTCAGGGAAATCCCAAGAATGTTCTTGACGTGAACCTTCTGAAAACACACACGCGGATGATGGTGAAGCTTCAAATCCTCCAAACCCCGCCTTCTTCTTTTTCCCAACTTATGTGAACACTTAGATTGGCTCTATTATGTCTGGGAATAATGTAAAACAGCTTCCCGCCGTGTCCGTGTCTCTGCTCCCGTCTCTGGAACGCCACTTTGACGGCGGCGGGAGTCTGGGAGAGCGACGCCCAACTAAGTCCCCCCCACCACCACCAACCCAGACCCCCCCAAACAGCCGCCACTGTCGCCATCCAAAGAAAACTTGCGCTCAGACATAGCGACGATCCCAAGGTGACACTGCACGGAAAAGTCGGAGTAACTACTGCGCCATGGCAGACAATAGGAAAAAAAGTGAAACTATTGTTTAGTCAAAAAATTACAGAATATTGAGGCCACAAAACAGATATGACCTGAATACAAAATGCTAATTCATGGCCATGAATTAGGTCTAATGTGAGCACAAAATAGTAATTTGTGGCCTCAAACACAAAATTGCTTGACAACTAACTTGAAGTGTTATCGAAAGAGCACAAACATCAACTATATTGTAGGTGAGTTATTCCAGTTAAAAAAAAAAAAAAAAGAGAGAGAGAGAGAGAGCGAGAACTGGTCATTCCCCAAAAGCCATTATCAGTTACTTTGTGTGTCCCTTTAAGAGGATACTGGATGAAACACTTCCTGATGACCTTATTTGGGCGAGATGGCTTGTAACCTGACAAAAGAAATCCATCAATTTAATTCCCAGGATTGAATTCCTGTAAGTCTTAAAATGTCACACATCAACAAGCACGGGAATACAAAACACACCAGATGAAAAAAAAAAAAATGCAGACAAAGGCAAAAAAAAAAAAACTTGGAAAAGATGGGGACAGATGTTGGTAGTTATCTGGGAGACAGTGAAAAAAAATCATGTCATTAAAATCCATTAAATCATCTAAAAGCTTTTTATTTGCTTTCTCCAGTTACAACACAAATAGTTTGACTTTTCAGGCTGAAGCGGCGGGAATGTCAAGTGTGTGTGTGGAATATTTGATTCCCTCTGCGTGCAAACCTTCAATAATAAAGTCCTCTCAAATGACTTTATTATATTAGCGCCCACTAAATAACAGATCTGATGACAACCAACTGCCCACCATTGACGTCTGCGTCGCATTTTGTGCCAATTTTACGTGACAAGAAACGTTGTTGTGGCGCTGGTAGTGCAAAACTTTGTCTATCCTGATCGATGAATTAAAAATTGAGATGCCTTCTTTCTTAAAAAACAGAAATCTAAAAAAATAAAAATAGTTGTCACTCATTTTTCACAATTTAGTAGGAAATCATAAAAAAAAGAAAAGCTAAAATGGACCAATTTTGCAATAAAAAAAAAAAGTACAAAATAAATACATTAAATTAAAATAAACTAAGAAGTACATTTAAAAAATAAAATCTCAAAGTTGAGAAAATGAATTAACTTAAATAAAATAAAACGCTGGTACACAAGTAAATTTAGAATACAAGTAAATGGTCATTTAAAAATAAGTAAAAAAAATAAAATAAAAATTATATGTACTAATAAAAAAATAGGCGACATTGCTAAAGATGGTGGCCTTTTTTTTTCCCATACAAAATCCTACTAAATATATGTGAGAAGAGGCTCCTTTGAAAATAAGAAATGTGCTGGAATTGAGTTCACATTTGCCCCCCCCCCAAAGAAAAAATAAATAAAAAAATTACCCCTAAATAACCCTAAAATATTGTGCTTGCTAGTTACGATTCATTCTTGGTACAGAATTCTACTTTTTTTGTGTGTGTGTGTTTTCCACTAATTGTACTATTGTTTTTGGACAAAATCATCAGAAAAAAAAATACACCTTTGGCATATAATGCAGCACAGGAAGCATCCATCACATTCATGACCCTAAGAGCACACTACTTTTGGTGTTGTACAAAAATTGTTGAACCTTTGGATTATCAAACTTGCTGTCGTAGAGTAAAATTCAAATGTTTAAAAATCAAACCTCTGACATATTGCTGAAAAAGTGTGCTCAATGTGCTTATTACCCTGTTATACTTTTTTTTTTTTTTTTATAAAATCCTACTAAACTTGAGTGGCAAGAGTGTGTGGAATATCAAATGTGTAGGATGGAAAATAACTGCTGACCACGAACAGCCAATCAGGCAACAGGATGACATCACATGACTTTTGTAACCATCAATAAGTGCTTTTACTGATACAAGATGGCATCAAGATGACAAAGAAAAGGATTATGAAAGGAAACAACGAGAGTGTCAAACACCCTGACAAACTTTTTCAAAGTTGTCACATCAAACAACAACAACAAAATATTCGGGTCCTGAGCTATTTTATCGGAACTTCACTGATTGTCGGAAGCTTAGCTTTCGCTAACACTCGCATCTTCGGGTACCACAGGAGTTTCTTTTTTTATGATCATTATTTAACTACCAGCTTTTTGTTGTTGCTCTTTTGAAAAATGTAGTCCTAAAGACGCAGCAAAAGTATTGGGATGAATCAAGTTTCAAAAATACAATAATACATAAGTTATGGCTTCATAAGTTAAACAGGAAGCGGAACGCCCTGTAATATATACCTTTAAATAAGTCTCGCTGCTCAGTGCGTCTCTGTATTGTCGTATAGAAAAAAACTAAAATAAAAACATGACTAATGCAAAAAAAAAAAAAAAAAGCCTTAAAGCATCAATTAGAACAAAAGACACAGAAAAGAAAACAATTACACTACCACATTAGCGTCGGACTCATACAAAAACAAAATTGTATATTAGAGAACAAGTCAAAAAAAAAAAAAATATATATATATATGTATTATCAAGAAAGGGAATTTCAGACTAAAGTCAAAGTACACTAGCAGAAGAAAGTTGTGTATTCAAGATAAACATTTGAGATATAATGAAAGTTTAGGGGAAAACAATTTGAGGAAAGTCCAAATAAAAGATTGTATACTGTATCAGATAATTTTTTTAAGGAAAAAAAACCCATTTTAATAAAGTAGATTACCTCGGTCATATTTTTGAGAAACACTTATTTTCTAGCAAGGTCATATTTTTTAAAAAGTATCATTTTGTGACAATCCTATCATTGGGAAACACGTTTAGTCGTAAATTTAAGGGCAAAAAACCTTTGAAATAATAATAAAAAAAAACGTGTTTTAATTGTGTAATCAAGATAAGTCAAATTTGAGATTTTTAAAAATAATTTTAGAAAGCAGTATTTTTTGAGAGAAAGTTGTATTTTTAGAAAAAAAAAGTTATTTATTTTAAAAAAAAATTACATTTCAGAAAAATACCTTTTTCAGAAAAAGAAGCCAAACTGAAGAAAAAAAATGTGCCTATATTTGAGAAAATGTTAGATTTTTGAGCATTTTCAGGAATTTTGTTTTTTTGTTATTAAAAATATACATTTTTGTGGCCAAAAGGTGTATATTTTGGGAAAAATGGTTACATTTTTTTTACCTTTCTTGTATATAAAAATTGCATAATTAATAAAAAAAAAAATCAGCTGAAAAAAATTATTTCGTCAAAAAAAGTTGTGTATTTTAAAAAAAAAAATGCATTTTTTGGGGGGAAAAAGTTGCAAATGACTTTTCAACTCAAAACATACAACTTATTCTGGTAAAATTCCGACTTCAATATGATAGTGTAATTATTATGCTTATTTTGTTGGTTGGAGTTTGTGCCTTGTCCAGGTTGGTATTAAAGAGATACAAAAAAAAAAAAAAAAAAAAAGTCTGTTGGGAAGGATGTGCTGCTTATTGCTGCTCCGAGCGCTTTGGTCCAAACATTCCAGGAAGACAAGTTCGCACAAGTTGGAACGAGCTGCTTTAAAAAAAAAAAAAAAAAAAAAAAAAAAAAAAAAATCCCTTTTCAGTCAGGAGTTCAGTAAGGCCGCCACACGGCCTCATCCATGCGCCCCCCATTATTTAGGACGGTGGGCGAGTTACTGTGGCTGCCGTCTCCCGTGTCCACGCCGCCGTCCGCCTGGTTGGGCAGGTTGGGGTTGACCAGCGAGGCCCCCGTGGAGGCGCTGGTGCAGGGCGGGGGGGCCACGCGCGAGGGCGAGCGCTCCCCGCCGCCGCCCGACACCATGGAGATCTGGTACGACCCGGATGAGGCTCCGTAGTACAGGTAAGGGGTGCTGCTGGTCTGGAAGGGTCCGCTCTGGTTCTGCGTGGAGCCCGGGTAGGGCGGCGGAAGGTAGGTGTGGTAGTGGGCGCCGCCCAGCGACATGGCGGAGGTGACGGGCGGCGTGTAGGTGAAGGTGGCCGGGTAGTGCATGCGAGGACCGCTGAAGCGACTCTCCGTCAGGGAGGACAGACCCGGGAACTGACGCTCAAACTGACCCGGGAACGGGCTCAGGTCTGAAGAACCTTCAAGGAAAGACAACAAGATTGTCAACTAGAAAAATTCCGCGGAAATTTGGAACAGTTTGCCAAATATTGTACTTTACCTCTCAATCAGTCAGCATGCTAGCATTAACATGCTAAGCTAACGTTACTGTCTGTTTAACAAATATGCACATTCACGCACACACATTTGGCTTTTACCAGATGGACAAACATTTTGCTTCAACTGAGTTCTATGAGAAAGCGCACACCTCAAACAAAAGGCTCTCACGACTCAACGGTTTAAGATACAGATTTCAGAAATGGCCCGTTAGAACGGCAAGGGTTTGGGGAACGAAGCATGTTCTCATTTTTTATATCGGATGAAAAATGACCGAAATAGAGCAGGTTGAAAACGTGTGACTTTAAAAAGAAATGACAAGAAAAAAGCGGCCAAAATTACATGGGGTTGAATGGCCGACTGAATGAATTGAATGGACTACAAAATGTCCAAGTTTTATATTTAGTGAGCAGAAATTGTGTCCACGGTGATGAGTTGAAGTGAGATTTTTCTAAAGAATTTGTTTTTGTCCCTCCACTCTGTTGATTGCCCCACTCTAGTAGACGCCATACACACCAATGTAAAAAGCGTTTTTTTGGTCATTTTCACTCACTCTCTTTGAACACGCACAGGAGGGAGAGCTTACATTCCTTAAAATTTTTTTCGACACCTAGCTAAAGATGGGAAAAATTGCAACAAACTGAGCTAAAAATCATCTCGGTCGGTTAATGTATGTGCGCGCAGCGTGGCTTGGAAAAAGGTGTTTAATTTGTGGATCTTTTCCCCCCTTCTCCATTCATTCCTATGGGGCTTTTTGGCGGGGGTTTTGGGGAATTGCGTCGCCATGGTAACTCGGAATTCCGAAAAAAAATGGTTCCCCGCATCTTTTGATACCATTTGTGCCGGTAAGTTCAACGGTACGGGCAGCATTTTGTCTGGAAAATTTGGTGGAATAAAGTAAAATAATAAAAATAAACGCCTTTTTCTAGCTTCGCAAGGTCCGCAGCAGTCACATAATAAATAGATTTGTTTTTCAAAGCCTTTCAAGAGGAGCACAGTATGAACCTGGAAAAAAATGAAATAAAATAATGACGTTCAAAAATCCTCATCCCCCCTTTTCTATTGCTACGATTTCCATTGAGTGGAATAAAAGTGCCTAAAAATGCCTGTATTGTTTTATTCATCATCTTGTGTCTCGCCGGCCGGCGCTGACAAAGCGTTTGCATGTTTACGCATATTTATGTGCGAGTGTGTGCGCGCGCGGGTGAATGAGGAGCAGCACATGTGGAAACACTTTGTGCAAGAAACAGTTTCCATGAGATCCATAATGAGGCGGGCCCCGGCTCTGATGTGGCTCCGACGCTCTCCTCCCCTCGGCTCCAGCGAGTGCGCGCGAGAGAGTGCGTGCGCGCGCGCTACATCCCCAAAAATAAAAAATAAAGTACCCCCCAAAACCACTAACGGGCTGCGGCGAGCGCGGCGCTGGGTGCAGAGTTTATAGAGAATGGGAGGTCTACTCCGTACCCCCGTGCCATACGAACCCCCGTTTGTCTCCCTCGGTGGTTTAGTCCAGCCATGGCGCTTATCATAAATCACGAGGCGTCTTCCCTGTCAGCGCGTCTGCTGCGAAAGGAGGACGAGGATGAGGGGGACGAGGACGAGGGGGGCGGAGGCCTCGTGAAGAGACTCTGCGTGTTTACATGCAAGTTAGCGTCACGTAGCATATGATGCTAATTAAAAGACATCCCTCCTTTTACTTCCTCTTATTATTCTAGAAGGAATATAAGGTCATGCAGCATGTTGACGTCACATTTATTCCTCTATACTCCTCTACTATGATATTAATAAGGGTGTCACGATTTCGATTTTTTATCGAAATCGATCGAAATTACGTCACGATTTCGAGCATCGAAATAGAAGAGAGGACACACGATTCGATGCCCCCCCCCGCGCCCGCCGCCACCGCCGCCACCGCCACCTCCCAGGAAAGCAAATGAGACGCAGCCATTCAGCTACTAGCTAACGGCACTTGTTAGCTGACTTCTCCTGCAGTCATGATGGCAAGCGCGGACAGACACAGCAATGGTGCTTCAAGCCGCTCCCGCTTCTCTCGTCACCAGTTTGGAAACATTTTGCGTTCCCGGTGAGTTATGTCGACAACGTTCACGTTGTCGATAAAAAGACCACAGTTGCAAGATATGCTATGTGCGCGTACTGTACTCGGCCACGGTGTTACGCCCGGCTCGTCAAGGGGAAGGGAAGTAACACAATAACAGAAAATATAGAGTAGATAAACACGGGTCGACTTTAACATCTGAGTAGTTTTAATTGAAATTTCAGGCAGGGGTTTGACAAGGGAGTGAAAGTGGAAGGTGAACAAATAATAACCGCATTTGACAGAACTGACAGAACGGAGGAGAAACAATAACTAATAGGGGTATAATACACGGATACACAATAGCGTCGCGCTGGCACAGTCGTCCAATCGGAGTGTCGCGCTGGCACAGTCGTCCAATCGGAGTGTCGCGCTGGCACAGTCGTCCAATCGGAGTGTCGCGCTGGCACAGTCCTCCAATCAGAGTGTCGCGCTGGCGCATTCAAACTGAATGGCCCGAGCCGCCAGCCGTAACAACGGGAAACACGACAAACATGACGGGACATTTACGCAGGCATCACAAAGATTTAGATTTATCAAATTCAACTAGAAGTGGGAAAACAACGGTCCAACCAACTATTTCATCCTCATTTACAGTGAAACTTCCACACACTTCAGCTCGCGCGAAACGCCAGATCCATAGGTCTATTTATAGCAGCAGACCTGCAGCCTTGGAAAACGCTGGATTCAAACATTTAATTAGTGTACTTGAACCACGCTACAGTATGCCCAGCAACTGTAAATGTTGGGATATAGTTTGTTCAGGCTGTATTTGTTCCATGACTTTGGATACAATATATTTTTTGTTGTTGTTGCACATTGCACATTATTTTAAGAGGAACGCACAGCACACTGTTGTAACCAAAAACAGTCAATAGATGGCAGGCACCCACTGTGACTTTTTGTTTTTGTTTTTTTATTTTTTATTTTACACTTCAGTAAGAACAAGACGGTTAACTTTATATTGTAAATAAATTCTTTGAATTTGATCATTCCTGCCTAATGTCAATTATCATATATTACATAAATTTACACAAAAATAATATGGAAATTGCATCACCTATATGTAGCCGATCTTTTGAAATAAGATTTACTGTACAATGAATAGAACCAATGATCATAGACTAGCCTTAGCCTACAGAAGCATATGCCTCTGTGTTATAAAGTGGGGGAGCGGAGAAAAAAAAAAAAAAAAAAAAAATCGAAAAAAAAATCGAATCGTGACCCCAAAATCGAAATTTAAATCGAATCGTGGAGTTGGCGAATCGTGACACCCCTAGATATTAAGTAACAATATTTCATGTGTGTAAGCCAGTATTGAGACATCAATGTAACATTAATGGTTAAAGTTCTATACAGCTACTGTACAATATTTGCATCATCTTTCATGTCAAAGGAGCGTAGGAAGGAATGTAATCAAGCACACGAGCTGAATGTTGCCAGTACGCGTCCGTCCGGATCACATTTGTGTGGTCAGGTTGCGTTACGGCCAAGGTGTCAACATGTCAACTGGGGGGTTGAGGTCATGAGTGAGCCTGTGGCGGGATAGGCTGGGAGAGTTTTTTTGGAGTGAGTGTGACCTATTTTTTTTGTTTTTTTTATTTATTTATTTATTTATTTTTTAGAGTGTGATCGAGTTTTACTGTGTGTTAAGAGTTTTTGGTGAATATGAGAGGCTTTCAGTGTGTGAGGTTTTTGGCTTTTTTTTGGTGAGATTATTTGGTGTGAAAGTTGCTTTTCCAAATGCAAATTGCAAATGGTTAGTGAGTGGTTTATTTTTTAGTTAATGTGAGAGAATTTTCTGATGAATGAAATGAGACGTCTTTAGTGTGTGAGATTTTTTTTGCATTGTGTGAGAGATTTTTAAGTTTAAGTTGTTTTTTTAGTGCGCCCAAGAGTGTTTTTTTTTTTTTTTTTTTTGTGTGTGAAAGTAAGAGTATGTTTTTGTGAATGAGGGAGTTTTCGGGTGAGTGTGAGGTTTCTGGAGTGTGTTTTTGCATGAGAGTTTTTGTGTGTGTGTCTTTCGGTGAATCTGGTGTATATTCTTTGTGTGAGAGTTGTTTTTTGTTTTGTTTTTGGTGTCGGTAAGAGTCTCTTTTGGTTCATTTGGAGAGATTTTTTATGTGCATGAGTTGTTGTTTTTTGCTGAAAGAGAGGTTTCTTTGCTTCTGAAAGATTTTTTGGTGTGCACGCTATTCATTGAGTGCAAAAGTGTGTGTGTGTTTTTTTTGTTAATGTGAGAGTATTTTTGGTAAAAGAGTGTGTTTTGGTGTGTGTGTGCCCATTTCGTCTGTTTCTTTTTGCTGTGTGAGATTTTTTGATGCATGTGTTTTTTTGTGTGTAAAAGGTTTATCAATGTGTGGGTCTGGGTCTTTTGTATGAGTATGGGATTTTTTTTTTTTGTTTATGTATGTGAGTTTTTTTGTGTGAGAGTGGTACAGGTTTTGTGGTGGTTGTGAGTTGTTTTTTTGTAAGTTTTATGCACTTTTCTTGAGCGTGGGTGTGAGTTTTGTTTTATTTTGTTTTGTTTTTTTAGTGTGAATGAGAGTTCTTTGCATAAGAGTTTTTTGGCAAGTGCGAATGTTTTTGGATAAGTAGACATTTTTTTCAAAAAAGGTGAGAGGTTTTTAGCTGCCGGTGAGTATATTTTTGTGTACATGTTTTATGCTTTTTGGTAGATTTTTTGTGTGAATTTTATTTGTACGTGTGGCAGGATTTTTTTTTTCTGTTATTTTTATTTTTATTTTTTTTAAAGTAGCTCTGAGGGGTAAACGTCATTTTGGGTGATCCTCATACGAATGAGAACAAAGAGTGACAAAATGAAAGCCTAGCAGGGAAAGTCCAAAATCATCAAAGCCGACATGGCAGCTGACTCCATTTAAACATGGCAGCGAGTCAACAGGTGTACAGAGCGCAAACTTGTCTGGCGGCATGTTGGGACATTAACATTAAAAGGAGCGCTTCAGGGGTTTTTTTTTTCTTCCTTTCTTTGTTTTTTGGTCATCAGATACAAACAGGGAGGCTAATGCAATTTCACACAATGCCTTGTGAGTGAGTACAGAAGAGCAGCATATCGTCCATAAAAGCACTTTGTTGATGTTATTACGCAGCCAGCCTGTCATTATGCTGCTTCGGCAACTCCAGAATCAAAAGATGACGATTGGGGAAAAAGAGGAAACAGCTTTATACATGAAGTACTCGTGTTCTCAGTGTTCCTCTGCTACATTACTGTTCAAGTAAACGTGTACATTGTTGCTCGTGCGCGTTAAACTAGCAGTTTAAGTCTCTGTTGATTTCTGTTAGCCCGTCTAAATGATGCTAGCATTAAGCTAGCAGCTGAACTGATTGGAGGAGTTGCGCATGTGTCTGACCTGGCAAGCGCCTGGGCACGTCGCTGATGGAGGGCAGGCCCGTGCCTCTGCTGGAGGAGAGCGGGGCGGTGGAGTGCACGGAGGGGGACGCCATGGGACTCAGGTAGGACGGGTACGTCTGCTCGTAGGACCACGGCGGCGACGACTGAGACTGACGCGGGTCTGATGGGAGAAGAACGGGGGTAGGGAAAAAAAAAGAAGAAGAAGAGTTCAAGTAGTCTTGTGGCAACGGTGTGTTTGATGGACTCAGGCTGGAGTGTTTACCTTCCAGGAGAACAACTTCCTGTTTGCCTTATAAAAGGCAGCTGCATGTAAACAAGCAGCTACATGAGCTAAAGCTTTTTTTCAAGGTCTTTTATCGACTTCAATTAGAGTTGCTTGAGCGGGCATTCTACTACAATGCAATGTTGATTTGAATTCAATTAATTACCGGTGATCTGCGTCTGTCCCTGCGTCGTGAACGAGTTGGCCGCCGTGTTGAGCGCCGGTCGCTGGGCCTGGGCGGGCACCGCCACGCGGACCCTCATCCTCTCCAACTCGCTCAGGCGGTCCGAAAACAGGCCCGACTTGGGAGGGTCCTCCAGCTTCTGGCGATGCCCTGAGGACGCAGCGCAAGTGGATTAATACGACTTCATGGTGACTTCAGTGGCGGTAGTATAAATTAGTAGGGATCTAAGTGGACGTAATTTGAAGTGATAGTAATTGAAGGGAAGCTGTTGTGTGCTGGAATCGGATCCCAAAGCGCAAATAAGGTTTTAATTATTTATTCACATAACTTGACTAAACGAAAAACGAGAATGCATTGAGAATCCCAAGACGCCAAGCCCCCTTGGGCTGCGGAGAAGCACAGAGGAACAGAGGGCAATAATCCGGCAACCACACACATTTCTCAGACAACTTATATAGACGGTAAATCGATCCATTGGTTGTGGCTAGACATGTGGGTCCCAGTACTGACACGGAATTATCTGATTGGCTGTTGACCCTTTAACGCGATTAAAGATCCTTGACATCACATAGTTCTTACATCACATAGCATTAAAGATTCTTAGCATCCCATAGCCTAAAACTAGTTGAAACTTGACCCTCAGTACAAAACAGACACTTGACCTCACACCCAACAGGTCATGAACTCAACTCAAACTTCACCCAGGCGTGACCCCAGACATGAGACAAGACCCAAACATTACTCCTGCATGGCCCGAGTCATGACAAAAGTCAAGTCAAGTCATCTTTATATAGCGCTTTCAAACAGCCTTAGATCCAACTTAAAAGTGACTTATAATAACTCGATATGACTTAATTGGAGCCCCCCCCACCCCCAAAATTCTAGTTTGAGTCTGTTTTCAAGCGCGAGCGATTGAGGATCCTCCAACTGGGAAAGGAAGCCGTCCGCTCGTTAATCCGAGGTCTGCTCGTCAGGTAAATAGAGTTTCTCACGCCACGCCGCCATTATCCCTACGGGAGTCGCGCGCCCTGCCAAAAATATTCTCGCCTCGCTCTCCTCCTGCATTCCTCTGGCAAAGTCTTTGTCACACTTGCGCTTCTCAGAGGCGTAACTTACTGTATCCGACACACTCATACATTCCCAAAATGGACGACGTACTGGTTTTATTTCTAGTCTCAGGTGTGGACTCGCTGGCAAGGACACCGATTTTTGATTTCTTTTGATGCTGAGCAGCTAACAGACAACGGAGGAATTCCCGTCACGCTTTGGCAACACTCCAGCTGGCGCGCTCACAATCGGTAGCGTCACTCGCAATCCAGATGAACCTGCTTACGGGAGTGGGGAGACATTTAAAAACCAAATCACAGTTTGTGTCTTCAAAAGATCATGAGCGGGAAAAAGTTGCTCAGACATGGCACCGGCAAAGCTTGGCTAAGCTGGGCTAGGCTCAAATAGATTTTGCCACATTTTCATCGCGAGTGCAAATTATTCAGAAATGAAAAATGTATTCGCTTTTCAAGATCAAATAGAGCAACGCTGGAGAGTTTGCAAAAAATCAATAAATGAACACCACACCCTAAATACACCATTTACAATTTGACCGTTTATTATGTTTGTCATCTCATTTTAGGTTCTTCCTCAAATAGCGTCATCTGCTTGAAGAGATACCCAGCTGATTGCTGATTATGTCATCCACTCATACCTTGGAAAAAAACAAACAAGTGCCCTGTTTAAACAATGTCTGGGGTCACGCCAGGGTTAGGTTTGAGTTCATGACCTGTTAAGTTTGGGTTCATGACCGTAAGGTCAAGTGTCTGTTTTGAAACGATGTAACCATCTCCTGGCTTCAACTGGAAAAACGCTTATGTGATGTTTCAACTGTTTTTATGCTATGTGATGTCATGAGCTTTGTGATGTCAATCTTTAATCCTTTACTTAGTCACAACCAATCAGATCGATTCACTGTCCGTAGTAGCAGTCTGAGAAGTGTGTGTTTGCCGGATTATTGCCTTCTGTTCATCTGTGTTCATCTGTTCATCTTTCGTAGTTTCTCGCCTTTCAATGTGAATAAATAGTTCAAATCTAATTTGTGTCTGCACTTTGGGATCCAACCTTCAGCACACAACATAAATTGTCAATTTTGTAATTTCCATTAGAGTACTTCCTATGAGAATGTTTAAAGGTTTACAGTATTACCTCAAATAGTGGTCTCTTCTCTAATAGATGCCCAAATTAATTGCTGGTTACGGTGTCCAACTGAAAAAATAAACGCCACACCCTGAATAGACCATTTACAAACTGGCCCAATTCTATAATTTCCAAGTAGATCTATGCTGTTTATTATGTTTATGTAATTTCCAAAGATAATTAAGGCCTTTCATTTGGGAAGAAAATCCCGTAAATTGAGTCACAAGACATTGCATAATCCAAACACCCCCCGACCACGTCTCGTCACACTGATCCCATCATCACATGGCTCTCACATTGTTGCCGCAGGGCTTCTCGTTTCCCCTGTAAAGAGTCGCCGTGCGCATGAATGCTAACAAGTTGCCTTTTAATAACAAACATGGTGCCATGTGACTTAACAACTAACAGATTTCTTAACCTTAAACAACAAACATGATTGCTTGGAAAATAAACACGTGAAGACTGCGCAGAGATAGCGTCAGCTTCCATTACAGCGTTAGCCGCGATATCGTGATGTGTCATTCAAAATCGGCCATTTTTTACAGTACAAGGAAACACGTTGCTTGTTTTTACTTAAGTATCTGTCCTTCTACCGAAGGACAGGGCGTGAGTATTTTTAACCACCTCTACTCGTCGGGTGCACTTCCACCTCCTGAAACGTTTACATGAACACAATTACGCAGTTTTCATGGCTTTACAGAAAGCGTTTTTCTTCTTCTTCTTCCGCGGGGCTCAATTACGCCTTGTACGCTCTGCCAGAGCCGAGCTCATGTCTCAGCTGTTTTATCGGAACTCTGGTCAGGCTGCTGAGCAATGAGCCCGGGGTGTTTCAAAAGAAGCAGGAAAAGGCGCCGGATGATTTCACCCACCGTTGGGGAAAGTCCCCGACATTCCCAGCATCATCATCCCCACCATGAGCAGCAGAGATGGCAAAAGTACTCACAGTCTTTACATGGCTAAAAGTGTATATACACAGTACTTGTGGGGAGAAAAAAAAATGGTAAAAGTGGAGGTCCAGCAGGACCGAGCCCTACCGCGAATAGTAAAAAAGGTAAAAAGGTTTACACAGTACTATAATTGCCTATAGCTGCCACAAGATGGCAGTAAAGGATGACGTGTCTAAATGAAGTTACTCAACTCACTTCAACATGATCCCTTGGTATGTAAGACGCCACCAGGTGGCAGTGAAGCAAATTAAGCAAAACTGTTATTGCTTTGGCCTGCACACAATTGGAAAGATGATTTTTTTTCAGAGAATAACCTACATAATTACATTAAAAACAAAAAAACAGAACAATCATCAAATAGAGAAGCGCAAATATGCGTGAGAACACTGTGATGGAAAATTCCAAACGCTGAAATGTACCTTTAAAACAGCATCATTTCTTCCCGTGTTTTGTTTTTGTTTTGTTTACAAATGACGTGGCAATTGTTTACGCAGTTTTTGTGTCATTTCGCTGACTAAATGGCCAACGGTTAACCAGCTAGTTTTCAGTTGTCACGCGGTGGATTGTACGTTTTTTAAAAAAAATCAGAAAAAGTAAATAGGTAAATAAATAAATAAAAAAAATAAAATTACTGCCATTTATACACGATGCTTATTTTAATAACTATAAACTTACTTGTCTTGAGAAAAAAGGGAAAACAATTTACGCCTTTTTTTTTTTTAACTAAGCGCTAGGTAGCTTTGGTTCGACTTATGCTATCATAACAATTGCTGTTTCTCAATTTCCATTCTTGTCCGTTCTTATGTCGTTATTAGTGTTGTTCCGATACCGATACTGGTATCGGCAGAGGTGCCAATACTGCATAAAAACAGTGGTATCGGTATCGGTGACTACTCACAAGTAACATGCCGATACCATTAATTCCAACGCTAATATAGGATTTTGGATGCAGCATCTTGTGTCTTGCTCGTGCACAACATTCACTCATATATGACATGTTCACTGCATGCCGATCTAAGATATCCTATTGGCCCTTGAATGCTCTGAACCAATGGCTGGACAGCTTTTTCATGTTGAGGAAAAAAAAAACTTAAGTATCGGTATGGTATCGGCCGATACTGCAAAGCTGGGTATCGGTATTGGGATCCAAAAAACGGTATCGGAACAACACTAGTTGTGATTTAGTAAAACGTCGTCAGCCGCAGACCAAGTACTGTTCCAATTGAAAGTCCTGTATAAACCAAAAACGCATGGATGTTTTTCTTGTCAGCTAGCTTAAGCCAATGATGCATCGATTGGATACTTGTGAAAGTTTGACAAGGAAAACATCCCAAGATGCATTTCGTGCTGCGATCACAGAAATACGTCAGAGTATGGGGGGGCAGAGTTAACAATTGTACACAACCGTTCCAGTTTACAAAGAGACTCTCATTCTTAGGAAGAACTTTCCCGCGTACATTCGGTCAATCAAGTACTATTTACATGCCGTCATCTGGGGAGGTTAAAAAAAGTGAATAAAAATTACAGATATGTTTTCAAACATAAGGAGTGAAAGTAAAACATCATCAGAAAATAAATAGTACTTAAAATCTACTTCTGTACAGGAACAAAGTGTTTGTACTTGATTAATTCCCATCACTGGAAAGTGGCAGAGCAGATTAGCGATAGCGCCCTCCCCACCACTTCCTTCCATGCCCCAGCCAGCGGCCGGAAGTGAGGACATATTCGCACCAGATGTGCGGCCACTCGGCGTCCGCGTGCAAACGCTCGCTCACAAGTAGTCGGAAGAACAGTGATCCAAGAGGACTTATTATTATTCCAAGTGAGGCTCTGTGGCGCGCCGGGCTAATCTGATCAAAAGAGAAGCAGGCAGGGAGAATAAAGAAGCTGTGTGATGATAATTAATGGAGGTGGTTTTCCTTTCACGGACAAGGCAACCATTCGTGCTGGGGATTTGCAGTGACAGCCAGGCGAGTTTCGCTTTGCAAACACAAGTTGCTGCTGCTAGCTTAGCTTCGCTCTGCCTTGAGCGTTTTAAAACAAACAGAGAGACTTGTGGGTTTCCTCTTGATTTATACTAAGCTAGGCTAACATTGTGTCACTTCAGTTTAAAGCTCTTTTAGCTTTGCTCATCTTATGGCAGCATTGAGAGTTGGGAAAACAAGCCAGACTTTGTCCAGAATCAAGGAAAATATTTGTGGAGTGGAGAAACTTGTGGTTTCTTGATTTATGCTAAGCTAGGCTAATGGCGCCTTACAGAAACACAAGACTGCAAAAGTTAGCTTAGCAGTGCTTAAACAGATAGTTTATTCAACCCCAGTTGTAAAAACAAGCCTAATTTTAAACAGAGACTTGTGGGTTTTACATTGATTTATGCTAAGCTATGCTAGCATTGTCTAAACTTCACTTAATACTGATTTATGATTTATTTTTTAGTCTGAAATCCTTGAGCTTCACACATGATTGCAGTCTGCTGAATTAATGTCAAAACTATGACAAAGACAAACACTTGTGTGATGTCTTTAACTGGAATTATTTTATACATGTAGACAGTTGAGCTAGTTTTACACTCTGCTTGAAGTCATTTAAGAACACAAGACACCAAAGCTAGCTTAGCTTAGCACCACTCAGCCTTGGGAGCTGCAAAAACAAGCCTGGCTTTGTCCTGTATTGAGCAAAATAAATGTCAAGCAGGAAGACTTGAGGCTTTCCACGTGATTTATGAGGGCTAATGTCGCCTTACGGGAACACAAAATGCCAAATGCTATCATAGCTTAGCAGTGCTTAGCTTTGAGAGTTGGAAAAACAAGGTCGGCTTTGTCCATAATTAAGCAAAATACATTTTACCAGTAAGACTCACAATGTGCCGGTTTAAACATGACCTGTTGACGTGACTAATGGTTAAAGGAGAAAGATTTTTAATCGCACTAAATAGCGGTTAAACACCTCCAAATAATAGTTTGTCAGAGATGCGTGGGCAATTCATTTTCTCAAAACAGCACAACAAAACTTTCAGTTTGGAAGAAATCAAAAACGAGGGAATATTGTACTCAGTTTATTTAAAAATAAATAAATAAATTACAAACTTTGTCACAAAAAAGTAAAAATCATTAAAAAAAAATCTACTTTATTTTTCTTCTTATTTTTTAATGTAGACTTTTCCAATGAAAATGTACTTTTTTTTTTACGATCAAATAAAGCTATTTTTCATAATAAAAAAACAATAATGTATTTTTATTTTTCCTAAAACTACACATTTTTCAATAAAATTTAAACTTTTTACTAACAAATTGGACTTTGCTTTCGCCCTAAAAAAATTACATAATAATTAAATAATTAAAAAAAAAATCCCAAAATTTTTCTCATAATTTTTCAGTAATTTCCAAGACTGTGCAACATGCCATTTTTGGTCATCTTGCTTTTGTCTTTGTTTTTGTCACCACAGTTTTTTTTTTTAATGTAGTAGAACTTTTAGTTCTTGGTATTTTGTATTCCATTGGTCCAATTTTGTACATCTATCCATTGTTTTTGTTCACGGGTGCTAGCCATGTTGCAAAACCATTTCATTTCTATGGTGATGATCTTTTTTTTTTTTTCACTATTGACTTTTCATGTACCTTTGTGTCAGATTAAAGTCTGAGTAAGCGTGTTTTGTGGCGGACTAAGACCTCACTACACGTGTGCGTGGATGTCAATCATCCATGAATTTGCTTCTATTTTAAATTCTGGGGCCTCACAATGACCGATTTCTTTCTTTTCTTTTTTTTTTTTTGACGTCATGAATTATTCCAGTGGATGACTTCCAGGGGGGGGGGGGGGCGGGATGGGGGGAAGTGTGGAGTTCAGTTGGTCTGGAGGCAGGGTGACAGCCAGGCGCCCGTCCGCCGTGGGGGTCTGGTATCAAGGGAAGAGGGATTGGAAGAAATGAGGGCAGATGATAAAACCAGAGATGGAGGGAGGAGAAAGGGGGAAAAAAAGGAGGTGGGGGGAAAAAAGAGGAAGAGGAAAAAGCGAGCGAAAAGGAGCCGTGCTGACTGCGGTGGAACGCTGCCAGGCGTCTGTGTGGTCCGGCCGGGGAAGGGAAAACGCGTGCACACTCACACACTATACACTTTTGTATATTGACGTCCAAGACAGATCCCCAAGGCGATACTATGATTTCACGCAAAAACACATTAGCGATGATTCAGATCGGGAGAGCAGATTTTTCTTTTCCTCACTTTTTCTGAATGATTTCGTGTTGAGCGTTAGGCACCCGCAGACACTCACATGCACGCGCATTCACTCGCTCATTTACTCACTCACTCACTCACTGATTCAGTCGCTTGAGCACATACACACATGTGCGTTTGGCACATCTTCAAGGGGCTTCACGCCTCTGGAAAAGCTTGATGGTTATTTTTGTTTCTTGTTTTTTTTCTTCCTTTGTTCTCAACCTACTCCCTCATTTCATTGCTCTTGATTTTTAGTTGATATGTGACTGACTGACTCCCATTAATTTATCACTGATTTGTTGTTTGGTGACACACAAAAATAAGAAACTAACTACTCTAATGAGACAAGAAATGTATGATAGTCGAGTACCACAATGCAAGAGTCTTGTAAAAATTGTCGCATTCATTTCTAATTTTTTTTCTGTGAAATTGGTTAATTAAAACACATTGATTCATTTTTTAAAATTTGTTTCATTAAATAATTCATTATTAATTGTGAAGAATAAAGAAAATAGTAAAATATTTTTATATATTAAATACAATTACAAATTTGAAAAAGTTTCTTACTAATAAAAACTGTTTTCCATATTTACATACACTGCAAATATCTTGGCAAAGCTGTCAATATTAAATATAATAATACTATCATGTGTAATGAAAAAACTTCTAACGACTAGCCACGTCCTTTTTGACACTATCACAAGAAACATTTACAATTAAAAATTCTAAATGTATCCTACAATTGCTTTTTGATACAATCTAGATGGTATAATTTCAGCAAAATCTTTGATGCTTTCATTGATATTTTTTCCGTCCTACAGCCAATCATAATATTTCAACCCACTGCTCAACATTGAAACATTCGTATTGTAAAATCTGCTCGTTAAACTAATTAATCATTTCCCAAAACAATCACAACCAGTCTTTGTCAGTGTATATGGAAAGTTTTGTGTCCCACAGGGCTCCGTCTTAAATGATCTGCTTTTTCCCCCCTTTCTTAGATCAAACGATTTTCTTTGAATTATCTGGTTAATTTTGATGCAAACGTGCAGCATAAAAGACATTCACGTTATAATGCAGCCAGCAAAAATTACAAAACATTTGTCTTTGGCAAAAAAGGGAATTTCCACAGTATGATTTTGAGTCATGCCGATTGTGAAAGCCTGTTTTTTCCCCTCACATATCAAATAATTGACAAAATTATGTTTTCTACTTTTCCAGGCCTTAGCATTATCTGATCCACATTTCACCCCTTGAAAATTAATTTAGGGAGGGAATTTTCCCCTCCTCCATGAGTAACGTCTTGCTTTTTTTTTTTTTTTTTTTTAACCCCATCAGGACAATAATCGTGTCCAATTCTTGGGAGACTATTTGAGGAAACAGCATTTATTGTCATAAAGTTGTCAGTGAGTCATTACGACACGTCATATCGATAAGTGGATTTTAATGCCTGGCTCTATGTGTGTGTGTGCGTGTGCGTGTGCGTGTGCGTGCGGACGAGCATGTGTGTCTATGTGTGGGGTTTGCAAGTAACCACTAATATGGTTTTCAGAACCGCTGCCTCCTCACCAGACTTGTTAACACTCTGACCTCCACAAAACACACACACGCATGCTTAGCCACAAAGCTAACTTTGTGTGACACCACAATGTTTTGTGTCACCTCTCGTGTGAGCGCACCATCAATTTGATGGACTAACTGAAGATTTGCCAAGAGGAAGTGTGCGCTTTGCCGCTACCGTAACGCACAAGCATACCTGGGCCTGCAAATTGCCACTCCCTGTCACTTCATTAGCCGCAAATGACATTTAATGAGGCATTTCACTAATGACACCATTAACATAGTCACACTCATACAACACGTGTCCTGGGCCACAAATACACACACAAGTCAAAATTTGTATTTTGCGCCTCATTAATACACACTGAATAGCAAAACTGAGAATCAAACAGCAAGACAATTGCCAAAAAATGAGCTCACATCACATCGCAGGTCGTCGGAGGTCAAGGGAAGCTCTGTGCCAACTTACGCAGAAGCAGCTAGCTAGCAACAGCTAACTAGCGTGTCGACGCATGTTGTGGAGTCGCTCCTAAGTCAGTAATCATGGATGAACCATGATGGGAAAAGATGTTGAAGTCATGCTAGATGCTGAGCTAACATAAGAGTGACACAAGGAAATACTTCGTGTACCTTATTTTGGTACCTTTCACCACTTTTGCTGCAAAGCTTTGTTGATATAAATTGCGCTTTGTGGGGTCTTATCTGCTGGCCGCCCCAAAAAACGGCCTAAAAAAGTCATGACGCGCGGCAGCAGATGCACAGGAAATGCTTTTGATCAAACACAGCGAGCAAGTGTGCGTGTGTGTTTGTGAGGGAGTGTGTTCTTGGCAGCGCGAGCAGCAGCAGGAACGCCATCGCCCGCTAACACGAGCGTCCGCCGGCTCCGCTGTGTCCCGGTGCCACATGTGAGCCTTGTTTGTCACATCAGTTATGATTTTTTTTTCTTCATTTTTGTGAATTTCTCAAGGGGCTGGTGAACAGCTGCGTGCCAGACCAGCTGGCACGGACGACTCAACTATAGTAAAGTTTGTTTTTTTTTCACTCTCAACTTCCTGCTCAGTTGTTTTTATACAGCCTATTAAAAGGGGCTGATGCTAGCACTCTTGCTACCCCGGCGTAGCCTGTTGGGAATGTTCCACCTCACTCGCTTGGTAAGCCAGTGTGGGAAAAGCGCTACACAATCTTCCCCGTCTATATCGCGGTTCATTGTTTGGGTCGGTGTCAAGTCATTGTCACCATTAAAATGAATGAAAATGCCATTAACATGTTCCAACCAAAAACAAAACAAAACAAAACAAAAAATTGTATTTTTTAGGGTGGAAAATAGCACTTGATATTAACAAATAAATTGATTATATAGAATTAAACAGTTTGCAGTTTGCTTAATTAATTGCAGCTCCTTCGAGTGTGCATGAGTTGGCCACCAGGGGCAGTATACACAAACGAATGAGTTTCACAACTGCTTAACCCAGTAAGCTACATTAATATTAGTCAAAGAAGACAAAGAATTCAAATTATGTTGCCACTAACATTTGTGCTCATATATTTGTTGCTTAAAGCATCACACCACGCCACAAATGCTACTTGTTGGCCTGTCTCTGGCGTTTCCCATTATGTGTTAGCATTAAGCTAACAAACTTGGAGAGAATGAGAACTACACTGTATCACGTGTACTCACTCCGGGGCTCTCGTGGTCCGTCCACTGTCACTTTGATGGCTCGGTGGTACGTGGCGACTTGTGGCGGGTTGGTGAACACGGTGATGGTCAGCGTGAAGCTCTTGCCTGCGGCGACATGAATGACATCGTCGTCCTCATTACCAAACTTGACACGCCATGCGCCTGAGGGACAACGCGCCGCATTCAATACAAACTGGGGGTTGCGGGGTTTGGCGAGGATTCTTAGTGGACAACGCCGGCTTGTGTGAGAGACTCTCAACTAGAAGAGACACTACGGCCTTATGTGGCCTCTTTACAAGAGTGTGTGGGCTCTTTTAATTGGCACTTCCTCTCCCTAAACACTGAATATGTGCTATGCCACAGTTCGTTTTCTTTTGAAACCCTTTCAGCGATTGTTGCTATTTTTTATTTTTTTTTTAGCAAACACTTTGACAGTGAAAAGAAGTCAATGTACAGCTTTATATAACAGTGTTGATTTATTGTGTCTTTAATAGCTAAACCACTTCCAACGAAAGTGAGTACACCCCTAAGTTAAAATATATGAAATTAAGCACAGTTAGTCATTTTACCTAGCCAGTGTCATGTGACTTAGTGTTATAAGGTCTCAGGTGTGAACTGTGAATAGTGCGCAGGTGTGTAATAGGAATCAATTTCAGTATAAAACAGAAGCACATTTTGCAATTTTAATATTTAATTTTACCAATACAGTATATGCCCAAGAGAAGTTTTATGCTCTGTTTGTATGTTTGAACGAGAAACATTACTAGAACTATAGCCTACAGTTTGTCATTTGCATTTTTATATTTGTTTATTGTTTTGTAAAACTTGAAAACCATAAACAAAATATTGAAAAAAATGACTGGAACATCTATGCTAATTTCCATAAGTCTGTTAATTGCATTTAACATTTTAAGTTAGCATTAAGCTAACAGGCTTTTGTTAGCCAAAACTATATTGTTTTCTTGACCAGTATAGTGTTTAAATAATTAATTATCTTTTTTGTACTAGTTTTTAAGTAAACTTTGTCTGACTGGTAATGACGAATGAACAGCTTGAAACAAACACTTTTGACCTCTTATTTGGAGAACTGTGTGAGCAAGAGCCTTCGTTTAGTTCCCTAAAAGTGATGTTATATATAGTCGCAAATCTCTTCTGAGTGAGAACAGACGCAAAGGAACACATTATAAGATGTGCTTTAATCAGTTTAATTGTGATTTATTAAATGTATAACATAAGACAGGAGTATTTTAAAAAGGGTTTCAATACGAGATCTCGTGGGCTCACTAAAATCCCAACTTTGTGCATGGAAATGTGTGTCAGCAGCAGGAATGCTGTGAATCAGAGGCGCCAGGTCATCAGTAGCGCTATGAAGCCCTGAAAAGGTATGCATCATGTAACCGTGGCGACGAGCCTGGGCCGGGTGGGGGACAGGAAACGGGGGCGGGCCGGGGGTGTGTTAAATGCGGCGACTCATCGCGGCAGCTGTCCACACGCGTGGGCGTCTGCCACGCCGGCTGTAAACATGAGTCCACATGCGACAGGTGTGCGCCGTGTTGGGATGATCAAGTGGACGCATCCGCTGGATCGCCTTCCGATTGCTTCGTTTGCAGTTTAGTGACCGTCTGATTTCAAATCACATTTGTGATTGCTTCCTCAACTTGGCCTTTGCACATGACAGCTCAGATGTTGTAGATTTGAATCCAAAATTTGGACTTCCTGTGTGGAGTTTACTCGCTAAAATCAGGAAGCAGTCTCCTGGAACTAAGTGCAGGTTCCACTGCCACTCTATCAGGTCTAATGATGCTAACGGTTTCCACTTACGCTAAGCTACCTGCGCTATCAATCGTCGCCGTCACGACCCCGATGTGTCATCAGCATCAGCACCCTGCCTCGTCACCGCCGGCCAGGTATTCATTTCAGACACCTCGTAGTCTGATCTCTGGCTCCTATGTCACTTCCTGTCGCCAGATTCTGTGACACGGGTTTCCGCGGCAACAGGCTAAACACTTTGACAACCGGGTCGCCTTGGACCAAAGACAGGCAATGACACTGATGACAAATAACACCTTTGACTACTTTTACATACCATTTCTTCTTCTTCGTGTATTCTTACCCTTCAGATACATATGTGAAGGTTTTACGTTGATTCCAATTAGAATTATTTGGCCTTAGCAGAGGTTTATGCACCTGTGATGGCCTTGTAAGTAGAGGCTTTGAATCGGACGTGTGCTGGGAGTGTGAGAGACCGCTATGTGGTTGCCACGTAAGCGAAGGAGACCACTAATCCTCACCACCTAAGTGTGTGTGTGCGCTCACCTCGGCCACTGCGGCCTACGAAGCGCAGGTCGTTGAAGCGCGCCACCTGGTTCTTCATGACGCCCGAGGCGTTGCGCAACTCGGCCGAGTAGTTCTCGTCGTTGCCCGCCATCACCGTCACCACCGTGCCGTCCGTTATGTCCCCGAGCGCCACCACCTGGTGGCAAAGGCACAAGCTGACTCAGAATTATGCATATACTGTCAAGCAAGAAGAGGTGGAGAAGGTCCCCAACTAACATCCAGTAATAGTTGTTTTCAGAGCGCCAAGGAAATAGTTCTATTCGTTTTGTAGGAGTTGCTACTCGTGTGTGTTACAGTAGAAACCTTAATATCCATGCTAATTTTGTTAGCCTGTTAATGGCATGTCGCGTCATGTTTTTTGTTAAGCTCGCAGACGTTCATTAGACTAAATGATTT
Organism: Festucalex cinctus; assembly: GCF_051991245.1. Classification (NCBI taxonomy): domain Eukaryota; kingdom Metazoa; phylum Chordata; class Actinopteri; order Syngnathiformes; family Syngnathidae; genus Festucalex; species Festucalex cinctus. The sequence continues at coordinate 12,589,350 of NC_135431.1, forward strand.
GGCTTGGTTGAACATGACGCTGTTTTAATGCATAATGCTTAATTGTCTTGTATGGTGTCAGTTTTGACAAACAAGTCAAAGCAGGAACATTTTGCCTCTTGGAGAACTTTAAGAGAAAGATTGCGAGCAGACGCTAATGGGGGTTTACTAAAAAAAAAAATAAATAAGATGGTTCCTCAGAAAATTATATACCCTAAATAAAATGTCTATATTGTAAAAAAATACATTTTAAAACATATTTTTTAACAATTGTAAGCTAGAAAATAAATATACTAAAAATATTTTTCCAATCCTTTAAAAATAAAATGTATTTGAAAATAAAATACATTCAAAGTAAACAGAGACAATAGACATTTAAAATAATCTACAAGTGACTATTGTAAAAACACTTTTTTAAACTTAAAATATGTCATCTTTTTAGGTCATCAGCAATGCTGAAACGCACCTTTCAGCATGACTGTTTGTGAACCCCCAATGAAAAAAACATTAATTTTTCCACTTTGTGCCATTGTTCCATGAGATAATTGAAGCAAATAAAACATCAGAGGAACTATAAAAACATGTCACCCACAAGAGCTTGTGCAATGTTCTAGTGTAGACGTCCACCAAAGCCAAACAACACAAATAACACCTCCTGACACAAATATTGAAATGTTTCTTTTCATCAGCTGCACCTTTCTCCAGTTCTACACCAATTGCTATGCGCTTTGAGTACACCAAATATGGCAGCAGGCCAACTTCCTTACAGAAGTAATTATACAGTCAAAACACACGTGTTTTAATTTCATAACAAGAAAAAAAAAAAAAGAAAAAAAAAAGGCCTCACTTAGATTCTCATTAAGATTCCTGGAATGAGATTAAAAAAAAATGCCTCAGCAGCTGCTAAAACTACTCAGACAGCAATAAAAGTGCTTGTTCAAAAAAAAGAAAAAAAAAAAAACCTTTTGTGTTTGTTTTGTAGCCAAGCAACACATTTCAACACACTTTGACAGAGTTTGATCCATCTTTTATATCCCTGAAAAGAGGCTTTCATATGAAGAATCACGACAGCAGTAAGTTTTAAATGCGTTTATAATGAAAAACAACACAGCAGTTATTTTTAACGTGTTTTAAAAGTAGTACTTGAATGACATTTTTAAGACGATAAGTGACAAAATGATAAAACGAGCCGTTTTATCATTAGGTCTAATATATCAAAAGGTAAAAATAAAATGTACAAGAAGTTAATTTCAGAATTTGCTTAGGTTACTGTGTTAAAATGACAACTTAAGCAGTATGTGCAAAAAAAAAAAAAAGGAGTTCAAAAACTGTAGATAAAATTAATGAAATTATACTTAATAAAAAAATATATATATTAATTTGGACTCACCTTGAAAGCGACCGGCAGAGTCTTGTTACATCTCCAGTGCGACGGCAACACGGAGCACAAAAAGTTGGGGCTGTCGGTGCGCACCAGCTCGGCCGGGTGGTCGGCGATGATCTCCGCCATGCTGCGGTTCTCGTGGGCGCGGAGCCGGGGCACCACCGCCGCCGCCGAAGCCGCATCCGCCTGCCCGCCGGGACCGCCGCCGCCGCCGCCGCCGCCGGGACCCGGGGAGCTCACGTCCGTCATCTTGCCCGCGAGCTGCTGCAGGCTGCTGGACGGCGGGCTGAACCTCCGGCTGGCGCTCGGGTCTACGGGGATGCGCATCACACACAACGGGGGACGATTAAAACTCGATTAATTAAATCGCCTACAAACGGAACCAAAAAGAAAAGTGGGGTCGCGATCCTTCCTCGGGAGCACCGCGAGTGGGAAAGCCTCCTTTCTCCCGGGCAGGAGGAGGAAAACCACGCGTGGGGAGTGTGAGAAAAAGGAGGAGGTCGTGGTGGTGAGGGTGGTGGTCTCTGCGGCTTCTTAAAAAGTCCGCGCGCCACCACGCATGTGCGGCTATAAATAACTTCAAATGGACGTCCACGCGTGGGGGGCTTAAAAATGTCTCGGCAGCTTCCAGGTGCGTTACAGACAAACTTGAAAGAGTTGGCAGGTATGATTCACGTGCCGAATTACTCCCTTACCAAATTAAATTATGTTTTTAAAAACAATGACTCTAATTTTCTCCCTCTCTACCGTGCATGGAGGAGATAGACTTAATTCGTCGTACATGCGCCGGGATTTCCCGTCCGCCCCCGCCAGTGATCAAATAGCTGCTACATAACTTGAGGGGGCGTCACGCCTCTCGCACACATGCGTGTACGTACCCGCATGGTCCACGGAGACGACGACCGCAAAAAAGTCATGAGAGCGTGAAAAGTGTTGCGTTCGCGGAGGGCGTCCTCGAAGCACGTGTGCTGTGTTCACGGAGCGTCGACACTTTGCGTGGGTTACTGCAGCGACTCGAGCCTGTTGCGTTCACGGAGCGTCCTCAGTGAGTGCGCGTTCTCGGAGTCTCAAGTGTGCAAGCGTGTGTTGCGTTCACGGGGCAACTCAAGCGTGTTGCGTTCAAAGACAGTCCAAGCGCGTGTTGCGTTCATGGCTCGTAACCGACTAAATACTCTAAAAATGTCCCCGAAGTAAACACTCGAGAAAAAAAAACGCATCAAGAATAACAGTTACTATAACGTCACTTAAGTAGACTATTACTAATTTAAAATGGTAACTTTTGTCATTTTCATACGAAGCAATTAATTACATGTGATGAATTACCTTTACCACCAATTCACTGAAATATTTTACCCCCCAAAAAAATCAGAAAATGGATGGATGGATGGATGATAATAATAATAATAATAAAAATAATAATAAATTATTATTTAAAAAACAAACAGTGTATACTTTACTATTACTTGTAGTACTATAACATTTGCATTACTGAACTGCTACTTTCCACTACTCAATATGCACAGAAAGGAATCTGATTCTTCTCCCATCTGGTGGGTAAAAGCATACAAAAAAAAAAAAAAAAAAAAAAAAAAAAAAAAAGAAACAAAAAACAAACATATATGATTGCCATGTAAAAAAAATCAGGTGAAAAAAATACATATTACCAAAACAACAAAAATCACTAAAGCTTAGTTGCTCCAAAATATTATCTAAATAAGTACTTAAAAAAAATAAAAATAAAAAAATAAATAAAAAAAAGCTATATGGTCCTGAACAAAAACACGCAATACATTAAACAGTATACCAAAAAAGTGAAGTAAAGTTCGTCTTATCCAAAAATAATAGTGTTTTTCCCCCTATAAAACTACAAAGTTGTGTCATTTGTCAAATGAAATATGTATACAGGGTAATACTTGTGTCTACTGTAGGGGGCATCATTGACCCTCTGTGAGACTCTCATTCATTCTCACCCATTTGCCCAACCCCCTGATTAGACATCAGACTCCAGTCAGTCTCTTGGCTACAACATCAGACACACAAACGTGTGTGTGCGTGTGATGCCACTGCTGCTTTTCCACTGCACTCAACCAACTTTTATTGCATGCTAGCGCTTTGATTCCTTTCAAAATAAGAGCTCCACGTCAGGCATCTTGAAGGTTGATTAAGATTAGAAAATATTTTATTGCGCCTTATGGAAAACACATATAGTAGACGGGGTGTGCGTGTGCATGCGTGTGTGTGTGTAAATCCCAGTTGAAGTATACCGTACTGTAGAATTAACACATATACTGTAGAGGATTAAACACTCAACAACAAAACATCATTCGTCGAGTTCTGGTTTAATGCTATCATAATAAAGCTGCTGTTTTAAGCAAGTCAAGTTAACGGATATTAGCATGGATGTGTTAATTATAAACCATCTGACAATTAGGGCTGGGTATTGCCGTCAACCTCACGATACGATACGTATCACGATACAGGGGCCACGATCCGATACGTATTGTGATACTTATGTATCCCAAATAAGACATTTTATTTTGTTTTTTTAAACAAAATATAAGAAAATTGGTACACTGAGACACGTGCCATGTTAAGTTTATAAATGAATAAATGTTGATATTCGTCCTCTTCTTTAATTTTTCTTATTTAAGACACAGTGTCCAATCACTGGTGAGCTATTTTTGCATTAATTGAAGGCAATTAACTTCAAAGACGCTGCTGGTTTTTATTTTGAGGTACCATGCAAGCTGCAAGGCAAACGTTAACTGCCTATTTAAAGTTAACAAGCAATATTGAATCTGACGCCTGCGTATCGATACGTGTATTGTAATGAGGCCCGCAACGATATATTGCCGTATCGATTTTTTTAATACACTCCCACAGACAACTGTTACTATAACAAACAAGGAGCATCAACACATATATACAGAGCACACAACAATACGCACAGGCATATATTCTCTGTGGGAATAACAAATATCACTAGAGCTAAAGGGCGTTGGGGACCTTATCTACCTCTTCTTCTACTCCATTGCATGTGATCCAGTAGACCTCATTGCTGCCCAGCATGTTGAAGGACCAACATGGCACTAACTAGAATAAAGAGACTCTAAATTGAAAGACTATATTGTAAAAATCCCAAGACTAGCAATATAACAGGAATCTTGAGCGGCGTTATACTTCAAAAAGTCTGAAAGCACTGACACGCATCTGGCACGTCGTCAAGCGGACGGTTGGGTTACATTTCCCCCTCCACGAGCCCGGCGCGGCGGGAATATGCTTCATTTTGTCCCGACGTTCCCAAATATCAGCTCACGGTTCACAGAAGGATGCACGAGTCGTCGGAATTATATCTGGAATAGAGATAAAGTCCAGGCCTGAATTGGGAGCCACGCAGAGTTTTAGTAGACTCAAGTGACACACACACAAAAAAAAAAAAAAAAGTTGACATAGCAGCATCAAAATTAAAAAGTAGTCCATAAAGTATTGGTTGAAAAAAAAAAAAAAAAAGTAATATTTTAATGTGGTATTTTCACATCACGACAGTGTACAAGTTACAAAATGAAGTTCCTTCACCACATTCACTAAAATACGCAACTAAAATTTGAATTAAATTAAAATCCAGCCAGTAATCATTAAGTGCAAGCAATACTTCAAAGTTACATTTATAATTTTGAAAGTAAACAATGGCATTACTACTTCTACTAGAATGTCAACAAAAACTGTACAAAAAATAGCACAACAGCCATTAATGTATTAAATGCTGGCAACAAAAGTGACATCACCCCTAAATGAAAATGTCAACACTGGGCTTAACTATCTATTTTCCCTGACTCATTAAGTTAAAAGGTCTCGGGTGTGAAAAGGGAGCAGGTGTGTTATATTTGGTGATTTTACTCTCAAACTGATGATGAGACTTGAAGGTCAAGTAAATTTACATTTATAGTATAAGATGCACATTGACGACTTTCCATTGTTAGCATTGTCCCATTTCAAGATAGAATAAATTCTAATGACGTAAACATACAATGTCAGTGACATATATTGTATGTCCATGCTCTGGCAATACAACTAGGACACAGTGCTGACTCAGCAAACCTATGTTGTGTAAAAAGCAGTGGACAGTAACAAAATCATTGATTTTTTTTAACAATAAAGCAAACATCACCATATCCTACTCTAGAATGTGAGGTATTTGGGGATTCCTTATATCTGACAAACTGTCATTTCTCAACGGCGTTCCGAGCGCTCGCTTTTCTCGTCTTGTCCGTTTTGCGGTAGCAGCGAAGAAGCGCGCCGCTCAGCATGGGTTCATGATGTATGGGAATATTGGAATTCCGCCAACCGGCTTTCTGTGACGTCGACGTACTGTTGAGATATCACTCATGTCCGTAAACGTTTCTGTACCCATTCCAACTTGGAGCTGCTTCAAACCACAACTATGTCCTTCCACCCATGTCTATAGCATCCACAGATAACTACAATTTAGAGATAACGGCTTGTCATTATAAAATAGACATATGTATATCCGTTAATGGCAGTGAATGAGTTAAGTCAATTCCGTTCCCATTGACGTGTATATCCGTCAGTGGCAGTGAATGAGTTAATTACTTTTTTAGTTCAATAAACGTCTGAAAGTACATTGTGACTGTGGCTCTCTATTTTTTACTTCATTTGAGTGATCTCAAAGTGCCGTTGGACTATGGTACCAAACATTGAATGCGCAACAGAGGCCTGGCCTGTTTTTTGTTTTGTTTTTTTTAACCAGCGTCATCAGCAAGGAGGGGAAAAGACGGGCGGATTAAGGCTCCATTTCACAGCGGTGCATTTTTCAAGACCCTTAATTACGGCTTCTTGGAGAAGGCCGCCGACGAGGCTTTCGGCTAGCGAAGAGATGTTTCCACGTCGGAGAAGACGCCTGCAAGCCCCGCCAGGTCCGGGATGCAGCCAAAGGAGCCAATCAGCGGGATAAAAGCGGGACGGGAAAGGCCGCCCCGGGAGCGAGGCTGGCACCGGAGATGGCTGACCTGCTCGAGGACAACACTTGACGAGGGCCGGTAACCTTACTCTGGGTGACCTCATGGCGGTCCGGATCACAGCTAAGCCTGTAATTAATGTTTCTCACCCGGCTCATGACATCAGCGTAAGGGTCGCTAATATTCCGCTCAACCTCTTCAGAGCGTACAGTGAACCCTTAAATTATCAGTGAAAATGTGATACGTTTTAACTCATTCACTCGCAGCCATTTTCACTGACGCAACCCCCTTCGCCCCCGGCTGTTTTACTGGATTTTGACTGATTTTGCAAGGCCCACAGATATTGTGTTCTATTGCTATAAAAACATGGAATCTACGTAAAGAAAGATTAGAGTATCTTCTTTCATCAGGAAAAAAAGTATATTTGTATCTGTTTCCGTTTTGAAGCAATTAACATTAGAATATAACTAAGTTTTATTATTATTCATAAACCTTTTGAAAACACTGGGAAAAAAAGCTTGTTGCAACATGGCCCTGGCTGATCACTTATACTCTGCTGCCACCTGCTGGCAGGTTTGTGTAATAACTACCACTGCTTAAAACGACCTCTTCAGATCAGAGGCTGCATCAAAGCCTTCTGTATACAAAAAATAAAAAAAATACTTGCTCGCAGTTCTCCAAAATGGGACAAAGCGTGTTTAACAAAAGAGCATTAAACATTGTACATCTGAACACCAAAATGACCAATCAAACCATGTAATTTCATCGACAGAAAGTCCGCTAGCTAACAGAAATGGACACAGATGTTAAGGTAATCATAAACCTTCAAGCAAATGCCAATTTACCATACAAACAGAGCAGATGCATGTCGCCTCTGTGCTCTGTGGGAGCAACAATTACGTATTACTGTTCGGGGCAACGGAGTATCAGTTGAAAACTGTGTAAAAGGAATGAGACGGAAATGTGGAGTGGGCGGCCTCTCGTAGCGATGGCGGTAAAGGCGGCAAGGCACGGGGGAGTCAGGGAGACGGTGGGGGTATGAGGACAATTTCCTCTGGGCTCTTACTGCTCTGACTGTCTGCCGCCTAGCGCCTTCACGGAGGTCCCTAATTGACATCACTTGTAGGCAAAAAATAGGCACCAGAGAGGAACTTCTGTGGGCTGGCAGAGAAAATAAAGCGGCGAGACCTGAGACGGTTAAAAGACTCCCAAGGACACATGTGAGGGGGCGACATGTTTCCACCGAGACGAGATGTGCAACACAGCTCAATTCAGTCACAATAGTATGGATGGGATTGGTTAATCCTGGTCTGTCTTATTGTCAAATACACCTGGCTTATTGTACTTGTGAAGATTTTTCAGGTATTTGCAAAATAAATCTGACAGTAAGTCCTCCTTGCCACTAGTAGGCGCTATACTGTGGCAGTTTGACAAATTGTCAAACCATCATTTGCGTCAGAAAGGTTTTATTTGTCTACTTTGGTTCACCATCCTCACCTTCTACATCTGTAGCATCTGTGACTTTGAATGTGTGGCAGGGGACTGGTCTGTTGAGTGGAGAGTTGTCTCGGAAGTGCTCAAGCTGTTAAGTGGCTAAATATTTGGATTTTGTATTGAACATTTATGTTTGTTTTAAAAATCAAATGTGGCCTTTGTGATCAAAAGTTTTCCCGGTCCTGGGCTATAGTGAACCCGAACAAAAGCATGCTGAAACATGGGACGGGATAGTTTTGATCTTCGGGCCTGTTCACATTGGAAACGGCCACTAATGTGTTGTGGGTGTTTCTGTGCGGGTATGGTTTGTTGATGGGGTGACAGTGCCTGGGTTGGCGGCCAAGAACATGCCAAAAAAGAAGACGGGATTTCAACTTTTCCGCTTTTGCATGCAACCAAATATCTTAACAGGCTTGAGGCGTTTTGGCCCGTGTTGCTCTCTATGCGGCCTTTGTGTCACTCGCTATACTATTATTAGCCCTTCACTTCAGCTCAGCCACGCCAGCCATCAAATTCTACCCGGAGCTGCCACACTGTGTCTCCAAGGTTTTCTGCGTTTCCCTTCCATCACTCAATCAGAACCAATCCTGCTACAGTGAACCACCATTTTATTTATCTCTGGGCGCACACCCACACACCTGTGATAGGTGAACATCTGCAATACAGGGGCTGAATTTAACTGAACTAACACTTTCATTTTTTTTTTCAAAACACTTTTTAAAGCTGTCAAGAAATAGGACTTTGAGGAAAAGAAAAAAGACAAATACTTTACAATGTCATTTTGGGAATGCTGAAGCATTCCCCCGTAAGTTATTGTGATTTTTATTCTCCACACATTTTCGCCGCGTAACAACTCCCACATAATACTTCCAATTTACACTGTTCAAATTTCTAGCTTCAAAAATTCACGCCTCCCGGTGTATATATATCGTCTGATTCCACATCAGTATTTGCACAATTTTACGTTTAATATATAATTTTTCCCCATTCATATTCAATGGGACAGACATTTAACTTTTCACGCCCACTTCCATACATATAACTTATCATCATTACCAGGTGTCTGATACTGCTAGGTGGCACAGTTGGTAAAGTGCATTGTCCAGTAACCAGGAGGTCATAATTTCATAATGTATCTCTCAATTTACTTCATAAGCATTCCACATGCATTCAAAATCTTAGCATTCAGCTTTGATCCTTCCCACCCAATTTCTCCAGAAATTGCACTTAGTCTAGTTTTTGGAGAGATAGTGATCGAACACCGAGTAATTGACACCAAATGGCTATAATTGCCAATAAGATGCCAAAAGATGGCGGTAAAACATTTCTTTTGTCTCAATTAATCTCCATAACTCACTTCAAGGTAGTTTCCAGGAACCAAGGTGCCAAAAGATATCATCAAAATAATAGTTTGTTTTGGCTTGAGCACAAAAACAGATATGAAAGGCTAATTTCTGGGTGGTTGGGGAAAAAAAAAAAAAAAACGCAAAGAGTAAAATCGAGAAATGCCGAACCGCAAATATGCAGGTTTCACTGTATACATTAAAAAGTGTAACCAAAACGTCATCAAACAAACCTCCAGTAGCTTAATGCTAACATACAATGTGAAATCCATAGACAGGCTAACAAAAATTAGCACAAATAAATGCAGAAATGTAAATATAACACCAAAAAACTAATACTGGAGATTAGACTTTTTTTTCCCCCATTTTGTTTTGCTAAAAAATAAAGTGTTTAAAAAACTGATAAAGCGGACGCACAAACGATCGACCATGATATAGCTGTACTGAATTAATCCGACGACAAGCCCTCCACCCTCCTCCTCCTCCTCAAGGATTAGCTCGAGGGGAAATGCAGCGTATCGAGGAGCGCAACGAAAACCCTGGTAAGAAGCGTTGTTCTTGGACGGCGGGCCTCCAAAGGTGCTAAAGACAATACAGACGCTCGTTCCGGGCCAACATTCCGCTTGACACTTTCCCCCCCCTTTCCGCTCCTCCGTGCGTTTCGGCCGGCCCCGCTTCCTCTCCACGCACGAGTATCCAAATATTGTGAGTACATCAGCAAAGACACGCTGTTCTCGTGTTATCCGAACTGGCGTTTCATTGGGCGAGGTAAAACTAACAGCGGATTTATCGGCCGCCGGTTCTCCCGCGTCGATCTCGGCGCCGTTCTGTCACGAGCGGGGATGATTGATGCGACGGCGGGTGATTAACGAGGCCCGGGCGAGGGGGATACGGCGACCGCGGGGACGCGCAGCGCCGCTCGTCGGGGAGCTATCGGTTATCACGTCCGCTTCCAGGTTGAGGGAACGGAGCGGAGGATAGAAAAAACAGAAAGAATGATGGGTTGAGTTTTTCCTTTTTAACACCGAAATCTTGAGAGTAGAACGTATTCGAAACGTGCAGCCTAAACCTGACCTGTTTGTCTTCATTTTAATGGCAATCACTCATTTATTTCACTGGCAGAAAGAGAAGACCTGTCAAAAAGGATCACAATCAAAATCAGATAAACAGGAAATAATAATAATAGATTTTTGAGGGTTTGGATCTCTCAATGACATTCCGGCCGAGAGCCACACCGCAACGCTGAACTCCGCAACCTGGCCCGGCAGTTTTCATGCTAACGCTTGAGTACACGAGTAATTTTGGTCTGGACCAAGTGTGAAAATGGCCTGAAGCCACATTTCCACCAAGTGGTCCAGTTCACTTTGCCAGGGTTCACACGGGCAAATCCTGACCTGATCCTGATTCTAGATTGCATTTGAGCTAAGTCTTACCAGAAAACGCAACAAAGAAGTAAAACATGACGTGCTGCGTGAAATTCTTGGAAAACGTCTGACAGTGAATAAGTTCATTACACTTCATCCTTTCACACAAAGAAACGGCCGTAAAAAAAGTAGCACTACGGCGCTGGTCTCTTTTCACATAACATTCCCGGCGGCTGTGCTCCGACGCCAGCGAGTCCCAGCGGGAAAATCATTGTCAAACTTTGCGCCTCTCAAACATTTCACGCTGTTGTATGATGGCAGCGTCTTCGGCGGGATGCGGTCGCGAGCTGACACTCAAATTGCGCGCGTGAAATACGACCGGCATTAAATCTCCCAAGCTGGATTTTTTTTATGACCTCGTAGATCACGCGTAAAATCTCAGGAGAAACAGGAGGGGGGCGGGGAGGGTTCCCGTGTACGGTCGTCGCTCACCGACAGACAATTAAAGCATCCATCTTGTCTTTTAAACAATGCTAGTCAAATGCCTGACTTCCTGCCAAACGACTTTCAGGCGACAAGCACACTAAAGAAAATGAGCAGTAATGCCAAATCAAGATTGAAATTTTGAAACTAAAATAGTTTCATTTTTTTCTTTACAGATTCAGTTCATTAAGTCTTTTTTTTTTTTTTTTTAAACTTACTTTTTAAAAATACAAAGGTTATTCTTGTATCCCTTTTGTGGCTTCTACATGTAACAGATTAATTTTTCACATTAAAAAAAAAAAAGGAAGACAAAAATTCAAATTAAAAAAATTAATTCATTTTACCATTTACAGTATTTGAAATTTTGTAATTGCTGTTTGATATATGCACAGATTTAAAAAAAAAAAAAAAAAAAAAGTAAAAAAAAAGCCCAGTATTTATTTTATTTTTGTAATTCTTTTGACATTTTCAATCACATTGTATTTATTTATTTAAAATATATATATATATATTGTTTTTTTAATTGATCAATGCATTTCAAATTTTCACCTTAAACTTGTAATACGTATTTTAAGTTTTATCATTTTTCTACTGCATTTTATTAATTGTTTTATTTTAATTGATTTTCAATTAAAATAATACACGAAATAAATGTTAATTAAAAAATGTTTTTCAAATTGAATTCAAATTTGAATTCTCTCATTGTTAATCTTGTATTTTTTTCTGGCATTTATTAACTATCAATGTGGAAAATATTTTCCATTTTGTAAGTCCTTTATTTGAAATATTCATTTATCAGTACAATAATTTCATAATTTGTACTTTTTAAAGGCATTTAATTTAGTTTATTTGAACTTTATAAACTTTTTAAATTGACCTTTTTTGGATTCTTTCTTAATTTGGCATCAGAACATCATAGCACATATTACAGTATTATTCTTGTTATTGATATTATTGTTATTAACACATGACGTAATGCATACATATTTTGAGGAACCGCAACCACAGGCGAGCGAACATTCGTCTCTGACATGGATATTTTGACGGCCATTTTGTAGTGGAAATGCGGTCAGAAGGAAGAAGGTATCCATCATTCTTTGCGCCAGAGGATGTTCTTTTCTCAAAAAAAATAATCACAGAAAATTATAGTTTATCACTGCCAGAAGCTGTAAAAAAAAATAAAAAATAAAAAAATAAAAAACCGCAGTCAGTACTTTCACGCTCCACACTCACTGAACACAACATTCGGTATACCGGCTGTATCATAATATTCTGCTTGACTCTTTCTATAAAATAATTGGCTATCGTGAGCATTAGACTGTTCCTCTGACAAAATGTTGATGTAATGGAATTTGTGGAAAAAAAATTTGTCAGTATTTGATTTATTCTATTTATTCTATTTCTGAGAGTGGGTGGTTAGGAAAATATTCGGTATGTGGTAGTTGCATTTTGAAATTCAGTACATTAATGCTTAGCTTTTCTAAGGTCGCGTTGATGAATTTTAAGACCTCTCCCTCAATAAAAAATAAAATAAAAAAAGGGTGAAATTTTGAATATCATGCAATTCAAGGATATTTTGCAAAAATACTTCTTATATAAAGCAAGAAGTAAAATTTAAGACATTAAGGCCAATTATTTCAAATTGAAGACCTCCCTTTCAGTAAATCAAAATCATGCGCTGGGCAATGTAGCATTTTGCAATATATTTGAGAGACAGCAGGGTGAAGGAAGCCAAAACATTTTTCAGAATTATTTTTGATAGACAGCTAATTTTGGACAGATACAATAAAGACCCTTTTAAACGCTAACTGAATCATATTTAGGACCTTCCCTTCAGGAAAAAAAGCGCAAAATTGAAATTCAGTAGAAAACAATATAGTTTTGCGAGATAGAGACAAAATCAAAAGTCTGCATTAAAATATCTCACTGTTGGATGTGCTCTTTATATTACCTGTACTTGGCTGTGTTGCATTTTAAAATTTTCGACATCAACATAAGTCCTGCCTGTTTTTCATAAATAAGCAAAAATCTCCATTTGCATCAGACGTGTCAGCAAAACAAAATCGCTCCAGACAACAAATGTGACAGAAAAACAGGACGGGGGTGGCGGGAGAGGAACGACGTTTAACTTTGAATCGGCGCAGTCGCTCGACGCGGCATCTTAAATTTCCATCAAAAGCGTCTGTCACTCTGATCAAATATTCCCGCCTCCTGCACCTTTTGCTCGTTCAGCATCAGGAGAGGGAAAAAAGGGAGACAGACCTACTTCCTGTCGGGAGCGGCGCAACAGTTGAGGCAGCGAATAAAAAGAGCAGACAAACAAAGCCGACTTCAGACGACTGTAGTGACGGCGAACAGCGGCGATGTCGCAAAAAGCCAAAGATACGGCGGAAATGTGACAAAGGGGGAAGAAAGAACGTCTGATGTTTGCAAAGTTGCCCGGCAAGCAGAAAAGGCACAAAACTTCAACATTTTATTGATGCAAACTTTGACAACATTTGACAGCATTTAATACCAGACAAGGCTGCGTTTTTAAATTTTAAGACCTCGCCTTCATTGAATGAAGGTTATGTTGATATAATATTAATTTTAAAAAATCTATTGAACACGTATGCACATCTGATTTTCATATATAGATATTTTTGATATGTTAATCTGAAAGTATGATATTCAGTTTTCAATATTATTGTTACGTTAAACTTTTGCTACAACTTCCACTCAGTAATGACAATGCATGTTTTCAACTGTCATTGACACGTTATAATAACAGACTTGCGCAAAACGATGAGCGATGTACTGTCGCATTTATAAATGACGGGAATTATGACGTAATTGCAAAGAAGTTTATTTGGGGTAATTAAAAAATCTGAAATGTCCTTGTAGATGCCAATGCTCATTTTTTTTTCACCATCTGCGGCTGACGAAATATTTGGAACACTTCTTGGTGAGACCGCAAGACCAAATGAAATAATCATCACACTGATTTTTCTATGTGAACATTTAATACCATCTTGGTCTTCTTTATGGAATCTGATATCATCCAAATATGGCAAAAGTCAAACCTCCCGCAGGGCGTGAACATTATTTGCAATTTGTGAAACATTTATTACATCGTTTAAAAAATTGATCTTAAAAACCAAGTCGCTAATATACAATTGTGTAAACTGTCTTTCATCTTTAAAGCTCTAATTAAGATGACTTCAGGATATTAATGAGTCAGGGGATTTTTGTTTTAACTTATGAGCGCAAACTTGAGATACAAGCACAAACTCGACTGCACAACAAAAAAATGGTTTCAAGCTCTTTCTTGCCAGTTTCAGTTCAAGTTTACTCAAACTAAACACACCACAAAGAATATTACACATGCATTTAAAACAACCAAACAGGTTTGCCTTAATGCACCTGTTAGCGTAATGCTAAGTTACACAAAATGCAAAACGCCGTAGGGATTATCATCGATAGTCGTGTTGCTTTAGGCAACGTATATTTGAACACAAACAGTAAAGCAACATATGTAAAAAAAAATACTCGCAGGCATATACTATTTATTCTCTGCTTAAAAACAGCCACTATTAATAACACTGCCCCCTAGTGGCTTTCATAAGAATAACGTATGTTATTATACTATGTTTCTATCAGATACAATATTAAATAGTGCCATTTCATTTATCAAAATTTTTTTTTTTTACATTAGTTAACTTCACAGCAAATTCTTAAAATTTTTGGACCTTTTCATACAAAATAAAACAGACAGTAAACGTTAAAGAGCATTTTAGGTTCATCCTGAAATTTCACCTGAATCCCTCGCTTATTTATTTTTTCCTCTCTCTTTCAGGTGGAAGTAGATGACAACACGAGGGCGTTTGCAAAGCCGCCGAACCGCCCACCAGTCAACACGAGCTGCACGTTCTGTTTTCACTTCAAAGATTTTACATCCACCTGCGCGCACACACACACACACACGTGCTCCTTTTGGGTCTGCGGTCCACATTCAAGTTAATTACGTGAGTGAGCGTGTGCCACAGGTGGTGCGCCGCCCTGATTCGGTTGTCAGCAGCCTTTTTCCTGACGGCGTGGGTGAGGAGGAGGAGAAGGGGGGCGCAAGGGGCTAAATGGTCGCCCCCACATCGCCAGATGGGAGGTGTTTTAAAAAAAAAAAAAAAAAAAAAAAAAAAAAGGTCGCCTGCGGTTGTTCTCGCTCGCCAACGCAAAACTCTGTCGCAGGGAAATTGGAAATAATCCATACCGGGCGCCAACCGATGCGGTCGTAAATGTTTTATAAACCGCGCAGGCCACATTTTAAGTGTAAAAATAAGTTAAGTAAGGCTCAGACGTAAAACGATTTTATGAGAAATGCTTACACAGAGTCTAGTCTCATATTTTTAACTGTCATTCAAAGTATATACTGTATATAAGAAGACAACAGTAAAAGCAGTCTACAACAATAATAAACAGCGACATGTTTGCTAAACTTACTACCTTTTGAACGCAAGTCTGACTAAGCTTATTGACATTCATCAGTCAAAAAGTGGTTTATCTTAAAAACAAAATCGAGTATTAAATTTGTGATACGAAGATGAGTCATGCCGCAGATTAGCCAAATTTTTTTTTTTAGATTATTGATTCATGTAAATACATTTGACAATGTTGATGTATTAAAGTGACAGTCCCTTATTAAGCCACCATACAAAAACTGTCATGGACATTTGAAACATTAAAACTCACTTGTAATACAGCAAACGCAATAAAACCGCACATATGGTGACTCTTCTGTTTTACTACCGCTAACCAAACTTAGCCATAAAGTGACCGTTATATTACGTTAAAGACAGCAAAATGCTCATTCGCAACAGGAAACACGCTAAAACAATAACTTTGACAATAAGCAACGATGCAGCCTGGAGTTATCACTGCAAGCGGAAGCTCGTGGTGGCCACACAGCCTTAAAAGGAAAAGCAGTGGGCGTCGCCGTGAGGGACGCGTTTGATCCGTTAGCGTGCCTCGCCAGCCGGGTGGGTAATTTGAGCAAAATGTGTTATTAAAGACACCCGACACCCTCGGCTGCACGTCCGCTATTGTTCACACGCACCTTTTCTTTTCTTTTCTTTCCCTTCTGAGTTACCTCCCCATCGTAGCCGGTGGCATCTGCTCAACACTAGCCGGCCCTCATGGTATGCACGTGCAAAGGCGCAGAGACGGACGGGGGCGGCACAAAAAGAGGCGCGTAGGGGGGCGGATTGTTTCCAGGTGGCAGTTTGAGTGAGCGCATTAATCAAGTGGGCAGATCTGCCTGTCATAGACACCTGAAGTGCACGTGCGACTACAACACCTGCACACAGACTGTGTTTTAGTACAGTGAAGCCCCTGCTACATCATGATTGGTTGTTCAGGCGCCATTTTAAGCGGCCATTTTTGACAGGGTTTTACAGTATACGGGAACTTGCTTGACGAAATGAGAGCAAAGAGGTGTAAAAAAAAAAAAAAAAAAAAAAAAAAGGTATCCCGTGAGTGGATTTCAAAGACTTAAATCCAGCTTTCGGCTCAGACACCTCCTGTGTTTCCTCAGCTAAAGAGTGGAAATTACCTGCGAAGACGGTTAACATCCCACCTATGTCGCTCCTTTCATGAGCCGCCGCTAAGTAAGTTTACATCGGAGGGGATGCCGCATTCCTGCCAGACTAAATCAACATGGTGGAAGGCTGACCTCTTCCCTCCCTGGCGGCGTGGAACAGGTAAGGCCTTGTGCGTCACCCGCTCTCGCTCACATCATTACGGGCCGAAAACAAACATCCACGAGGCTGCGCGTGCTTTTATACGCCCTCGTCGGGGGGTAAAAGGGACTTTTGGAACTTGTGTAAAAGTGTAAGTTTTTTTTTTTTTTTTTTTTTTAACAATTCAGTGTTGGACTGGATTCTACAAGGCACATATTTTCAAATATTCAATATCACTGTTTACAAGTGTGAATTCAGTGCAAGGTCGTTACTTAAGTTATTGTTTATAATCCACCCAGCGTGATTGACAGTAACTAAACTGGAGAGAAAAATGACAATGGCACACCTGGTGCTAAACGCGGCGAGTACAGAAGGTAGAAAACCAGCTGAGTTGGATGAAAACACTTTGATTTATGAACGTGATGAGAAAGCAGGTGAGGACTGATCACGCCCTTTTGGCGGCGTTAACAGCAAGGCTGCATGGTTCAAGTAACTTTTTTTTTGGCTGTCAAGAGGTGCAATTGTGAAATGTGAGAGGGGAAAAAATTGAATGGAATCTGATATAGTCAGTCAGATTGGATTAAAAAAAAAAAAATCTTGACAACCTTGGATAATTAATTTAATAGCAACTGGAGGTTAAACGTGTTCGAAAGCGTTTGTATGAAAGACAAGCAAAAAAAATGCTAAAGATGAAAATCAACCAAGTCATTTTTTGTTAAACGCACGCTCTAAATGCCGCCTGCATTCAGGTTTACCAACAAACTAATTTATATCTCATTTGTTTTTGTTTAACCCCCCCCCTTTCATTATGTCACATTTTTAATGAGTAACTCTCTTGTTGCCAGAACTGTCTTTTAATCACGTACACCCTTTTCAGAAAACCGACACTGTTTAGGATATTAAAGTCAAACAAAGTTGTTTGTTTTGTTTTGAAGAACCATGCGTTGACAAGCGCTTCATCATATGTCTACATAATCACCCTGGCATTCGACTTGTATCAATTTGTCCTACAAAGGCCAATAATGAAAGTCTAAAGCCGCCATGATGCATTTTGGGGTGTAGTCCTAGCTAACTAGCTAGATAGCTAAAGTGCGCCCGTCACAAGGGATCATTTTTGCCATGCCCAAGAAAAAAACATGAATATTTTTTTTAAAACAAATCTGAATCTTTATTTTTAACGTGTTTCGTATAAAGATTCTTTTAAAGACTTTTTGTTGTCAAAAGTAGCTGCCATCTAAACTGTCGTCCCTGTCTTACTGGAATCACTTGTTTATATATAAGCATGAGAATGACACCAGGCCACTCATTACCACACCTTGTCACACAGCCATTAACTCGACAACAACACTAAGCCATTAATTGTCCGTACAGCCAAAACAGTATCACAAACACAGTCCCCTTCTTAGCCTGCGGGAATTACACGGGGGATTATAATCAGCACGGCTAACAAGCGCTAATAGCTCGTGCAGCTCACAAACATTACACGTGCACTATTTCTGGACTTCAATGACACGCCGAAGAGGGCTTCCATTGAGGACGAGTCAGAGCACAGTAGCTGCCGCTGAAGTTAAGCTTTCCCCCAAATTACCTTTTAATGAATGCGTCTCTGCTGGAGTTTTAAAGATGTCACAGGCTTGTGGTTAGCATGAAAAGCCGTTTGAGCATTTATTTAATTTTCTTGATAGTCATCAGGTCCATGAACTAGTATGCGCTGTCTTCACTAGTAAGACCATTTGAAGAAAAACTGTCTGAAGACAGTCCTTGTTTTTTTTTGTTTTTTTCATTTAATGACACTTTTGGCCAACTAGCATGTAACTGAACCTAACAAGGTATTTTTTTATTTTAGTTTTTTTGCACGTTGCAGTTATATGCTGAATTGTCTTACCAGTGAGGACCAAGATTGTATACTAGTGCATAGACCTTAAGATGGATATCAAAGCCAACCTTTGGAAAGTCATTTGAACATTTTTAGATATCATTGAGATTCAATTTGAATTTGAATGGATGAAAATAATGGCTAAGTAGATACAATAAGGTTTCAAAATCTCAAACGCTGTGAGCCACTGTCAGTCAAATACCACATGCACCACTACAACCTGGAAAAATTATGCTACTTCATGTTGAAACCGCAAAAAAAATAAAAAATACCCACTGAAAGCCTCTGGTGGCCAAAATATGTAGCACCGGATCATCAAAGTGAACTTCCACGCTGTGATAACGAGATGCTCTAAACTGGCCACGCCAGCATAAAGGCCATGTCACTTTTTTTTTTTTTTTTTTTAAACCTCACTCTCCCTTTTCTCTCCATGACATGCACACAATCATGGCCAACAACAAGGCACTCTATTTGCGGAGTGAATGAATGAATCTGAATCGTTATTTCTTATATAGTGGGGGAGGGCTAACTCATGCCGGAGCCCAAAGTGCGTCACTGGGCCCCATTTTAGCCAAGGGCCAAAAATATATATATATATATATATATATATATAACGAAACGCTATATTCTCCACAACAGAAGCCAACTCATGCAAATTTTAAGCCTTTAGATATTCCGCTTTTCTATCTTGATCCTGTTGATTTAGGACCGTCCATGCGAGGATAATTGCCCCCATGACTTAATTATCTATTTGTAATTAAGTTTTCAATAGCGCCATTAAGTGTACACCAGACGGGGGCTGGCGCTTGAGTGGCTGCCACATGAGCTGAGGACTTTTCTGTCGCCTCCGCCAAGCCAAAAAATGTATTTCGGGCAATTAAACGCGAATGCAACGCCAAGACAAATCTTCATGGTGATGGGAATATTTCGCTAGCGTCGTCTCTCTGTTGGAATGCGCCGGCAGTCCAAATTAAAAGTGTCCGTGACGGCAGCAATGTGGCGCTATGGCAAACAAAACAAAGATTCTTGCGACTTGCATTCTGGGCAAAAAAAAAAAAGGCTGACGCCACACACATACTCACATAAGAAAAAAAAAAAAAAAAAAAACCCTCTCCCCTCAAAAAAACGGTCCAGCAGGAACAAGTTGAGAAAACATCACGGATGTCTCGGATCTCACACACGGGATTTAAGTTGACTGATGATGGAAAAGATGATTAATCGTTAGTGCTCTCAAAATATACATAGTAATTTACATGTCCAATGTTAGCTAAGTCAGGGCTTCTCAAATTGGGGTCCCCGAGCCAAACTTTAGGGGTTCAAGTAATAATTTGCAAAACATCATTGTGTCACATTTTAAAAAGTGTATATCTCAATATGGGGACCACTGGGCAATAAAACAAACATACTAAACCAACTACTCCTCCCTGCCTAACTTTGGGCCAATTAAAAGCCTTGATATGATTGGGACGTATCATAAATTCAATTAGATTCTCATAGTATGATAACCGGAGCAAAAATATAACACTATTAAAATTGCAGCTCTAAAAGGCCATTATATATTTATGCAAATAAAAACAGCATTTTTCCCCATTTTATTTTAGAACAAGATATGGACCGTTTCATACACACAGAAGAAATGTGTATCATGTTAAGTTTCAATAAGTGAAATTCACATTTTTCTTCTAGAATAGACCTGTGAGCAACTCATGTTGTCCTTGGGGCTAAGTAGTACCCGCTGGCAAATTTAATTTGACTTTTTTAGAACACAAATTAATCAGAGCAAAAAGACATCTGTGTTTGCTGTATCTCGTCTTGCTCCCTCACTCCTCCTCCACCGTTGTTTCACGCCGAGGTGAAAAAAAGTTAATCTGAAGCAATTAACTTCAAAGATGCGGCCCATTTACTCAATTGCGCAAGCAGCCAATCATATTGTGTGCTTGGATTTGCCATGTGACAGCCGCTGACAGCCTGTATTAGCGAGTATTGAAACTTTAAATTACTGTAAACCGTCAAACTGGCAATTGGCCCATGGCTACATGACTGCATGAATAAAGTCAGGATAAAAAAAAAGAAAAATACATACAACAAAAAACTAAATTACAGCGATAACGTCATACATTGACAACAAAAGGCGTATGTTTTTTTTTTATATATATACAATCCTATTTGTCAAGAATAAAATGTGTATGTTTGAGAATATAGTCCTTTTTTATAATTCTGGAAAAATACAACTTTATTTTCATAACATAACTTTTTTTCCACTAAAATATTCATTTGTTTTTGTAAGATTTTGAGTTTGACCTTGAAAATCTTTAAATCCTATGGCATTTAGGTCTACACAAAACATTTAAATGGTGTTAGGATTATGGATAAAGATTATTATTTCGCTTTTTTTTTTTTTATTGTTGTTTGGAACACCAATCCTATTCCCCCCACCCTCCTCCCCGCGATACATAATACTTGTTTTTATTTGAAAATTACAAACACAGCCCGACACTCCGGTGGTCCCGGGGACATTTTGTTGCGGCGCTGACAGATTTACGAGCCAGATGATCGTAAAACGGCGCCGGAGGCGACATCAATCAGCAGGACGCCGTGAGAATCGATAGGCGATCGGCCGGCCGGCCCGAATCGCACCCCGCCCGCCGCCTCCATCCTTCCCCCTTCGCACCTGAGCATCATCCTGCTTTCAATTTCCTGCCGCGCTCGCTCCCCGCGGGTGAGAGGTTAACGCGGTAATAGGCGGCAGTGATTGGTGGAAGGCGCTGGAGCGCATTAAGAAGCCGACGCTGCTTCTGTGGAGAGGCCCGCAGCAGATGTGTGCGGGGAGCCGGGAGACTTCTGACAAACATCTTGGAGATATTTGATTTGGACTCGGCTGCTCAGGATACGCAGCGAGCAGAGACGCTGGCTTGTAAATGTTTGTTTAAAATTTGAGCGCTCATGCAGTATTTATTTGCCCGATTGAGTTGGTTGTCTCCAGACGCCGCCGCAATGCGCAAAGGCCAGAACAACAACAACAAAAGAGATCGTCTATTACAAAGAAATGAAAATTATTGAGTTTAAACTATTTCACTGCCAGGCCTCCTAGATATCATGGCTATTTGGTAGTGATAGACCGATTATTAGCCAGGTAGATTATCATGGCCGATATTTGGCCTTTTGAAGCAGGCCGATAAGCGATCAATGAAAAACTGGGTTATTTTGAGATGTGAAGTTCTCAGCTTGCCAGCAGCTGCATTGAGGATGAAGGTTTTTTTTGTGTTTTTTTTTTGTTTTTTTGTTTTTAATGAAAACTTCATTTACTGTAGAAAACTTTCAGAACTATTTATTTGTTAATAATTTAATTTAACTTATTAACTTTAATTTATAAGACAGTCTGCTTTGCCTGAAAGCATATTTTATACATTATATTATATATTTTATCCATGCATATTTTGGTAGAATTTATAAACAAAGATTTCCATTTCGTAAGATAAAAAAATAAATAAAAAATAACATGTTGCAAATAGCTGGTTAATAAATATTTTCTTGAAGGCATTTAAACAAAGTCAAAGTGATGGGAGTTTGCATTATTCTAAATTTTCCGCAAATATTTGCAAACGAATATCTGCTCCAAATATCGATTATCGGCTTCCTCGTCGATAATCGGTATCGGGTATGGGGGAAAAAAAAAACAAAAAAACAGTCTATGACTAATCTTTTACATCTGTTGCAGTTAGAGAAATAACAGTGGCTCACAATCTTTCCAAGTTAACTCTAAAATTAGATGACTATGCACACAATTCCACAACAATGCTTTTGTGCATAATACAAGACGCCACCAAAAAAAGAAAAGGCCACAACAATAGAGACCATAAAATTAATTCCCAATTAATATAGACATTAGCAGACTTTGGATGCATTATCATAATATTGTTTTCTATTTTGCAAAAAACAAAAAAAACAAAACAAAAAAAAAGACCACACAAAAGGCTCGAAAACAAAATTATTTGCACTAATGCGTTGGTTGTGCCGAGGCGGCGCCACAAAGCAAAAAGGCCACAACAGAAAAAAAAAAAAAGATACGATAAGTTACAGTCCACACAGGTCTGAAAGTCATTAAGCCACCGTTTAAAGCACATCCTAATCTTTCCAAATGAAGCCGGGGACTTTCCATGAATTTGCACAACATTGCTATTTCATGTAGAGCTCCTTGTGTCAGGATGCCGCCACCATGAAAAAAAAAAAAAAAGACCACAACAAAAAAGGGCACCATAAATTGTGCACAGAAGACTGAACAAATTAAGATACTAACTGTTTAAAGCAGATAGCAATCTTTCTATATCAAGTTTGGGGACTTAGCATGTAACCACCATAAAGCAAAAAGAGCAGAACAACAACATGATGCATGTGAGAGCTATTTTATGCACATATATACCGTAATTACCACTTTTTGGTCTCTTATGACTTTTAATATTTTTGCTTTTAAGAAACCTCTGTCTTTGTTTTTGCTATCGTGTGTATTATGTTATTTTTAACCTGGATATTCCAGTCTCTCCTGCACTCGGTTATCTGTGATAATAATCACAAGTTCAATTTTGAGAGGGACCTCTGTTGTGTTAAATTAGATACAGCATAGAGAAGACATTTAAATTGATTGTTTGCTTTGAGTGCTGCATAATAGAGAAATTCATTCATAATGCATTCTGCCAAAATGTGGTTCCTGAAAATCCAGGTATGTCTCGCAAAAAGGCTTTAAAAAAAAAAATAATAATCCTTAGAGTTAGGAGATTAGTTTGGTTACTGCACTGCAAATAGGAATGTAATCATTTTGTCTGGTTTGAATGTTGCATTGTGTACAAATAGTTAGTCAGATGATCCTTAATATGCAGAAGCTTTGTTTGGTTATTGCTCTGGAATAAATGCTAATGGTTGTATTGGTCCAACGCATAACTCAGTCATTGTTAGCCAAAGTGCAACAAAATAAAATAAAAAAAAATGACAAAAATAATCCATGTTCTGTGTCAAATTAGATATACAGGCTGAATACAGTACAAAGCAAATGAATGGCATGTAAATAGGACTACAGTATCCTTTTTCATGGTTTGGCTTTTGTATTATGTGCCAAAATGTGGTTGCTGAAACTCAAGCTTTGTCGCCTAAAAAGGATTCAGACACTGCGATGGAAATTCAAATTCCAAGAGGAAGATTAAAGGACGATTAAAGATTTAAAAAAGCAAATTAAAGGCATTTTACTGAGAACATGGCAATTATTTTATGGTTTTGCGGTTGCGTTATGTGCCAAAATCAGTGTGAAACTCACTGCAGTCGTCGCAGTTGCCAAAATTTGCTCCCTGAAACTTGAGCTTTGTTGCACAAGACGAACAAATCCTTCAAATGTTGAATATTTGCCTGGTTCAGAAAGGTTGAATCTGTCCACATCACATGTGAACGCTCTCATTGAGATGAGGAAGCTTTTGGTGTGCGCAACAAAAAAACAGGTTGACCACGTTTGAAGAAATTTCCTGTTGGTCATCCAGGATGCTCGGCTCCCTCACATCCAAACACCTGACCCCGAGCCCCCCCCCGCAAAGACCCCAGGAAGGAATCAAAAGCGCTACTCACCCCAGAAGAAGTTCTGCTGGCATGGTGTGACGGTGCTGAAGAGGCTGTTTGACGCCATGCCGGCATCAGCTCTCGCTCCTCGGCGGTTTCCGTGAACCTTGACACGTCCTAAACCATGTCACCAGGGGGAGGAGGACTGGGGTGAAAAAATAAATTCGGGAAGCCGCGAGACATGCGTTTACGTATCAACTATTCCGATGACCACAAGGAAGAAGCCGGCGTTGGTTTTTATGGAGGAGGAAAAAAAAAATAAAAAATTCATATGATGCGGCGTACTTACTCGCTTAGCGCCGTCCTTGTGACTGGTGCTGCTGGCCCGCGACCATTAACCATTGACGTTCCGGACACGCCAAGCCCGGAGCCGCGCGTCTGTGGTTCTGTGGTTGTTTTGGAGGAGCACCTCGCGCAAAAACCCCAAAACGGCACCAGCGGCTTTAAAAAGTGCTTTTCCTGCCCTCCACGCGCCGTCACTGGAGAGGCTTGCTCACGTGCCCCCGCGACGTCAGCGCGGCGGTGGGCCGGGCCCTCATTGTGGTTTCCCCTCTCTCCTCCCTTTGCCGCCTCCCTCCTCCTCGTGTGGTTCAGCCGCGCTGCTTCCAAGCTCCGGGCTCGAGCGCGCGCATCTCCCACATGTGTCAGGAGGCTCCACTCCGGTTTTCGCGCTGCTTTCCGAGATCCGAGGAGGCCGCGCGCAGATCGAAAGTAAGACAGCAGAGGTGGTAAAAAGCTCGTTTGTAAGAAGGGGTGTGTCCCACGTGAGGAGCTGCTTCCTTGGGGTGAAGTTGCTCCGTCGCGTCCCAAATTCAGAATGAGTTTCAATTCGTTTTCTGTAAGGGCTCGGCAGTCTGGCCGGCCGCGGTGTGCGTTTGAGCAGCCGCGTCAGGTGCGCGCAGAAGCCGCCACGGGAATGTGTGGAATGAAGGCGAGAAAGTCGGTTAGAGTCGCTAACATGCCGGTGAGTCAGCAGAAGAAGGGGGAGGACCTGAACCCGAGGGCGATGCATACAGTACAGGGGTTTTCCAAAAATAATTAATTGACTTTCTTACTAAAATGATGATAAATTGTAAAATCATATAGAAAAATTCAAGTAACTAAGTTCAGTGTTTGGGCTGGCCGATACGGATTTAAAATAAAATCATGTATTTTTTTTCTACTCACAAAAAATAAAAAATAAAAAATAAATAAATAAATAAATAAATAAATCCCTCGTCTTTGCAAAGAGGAAAAAAAAAATGTTAAATTGCAAAATGATTATATAAAAATTCAAGTAACTAAGTTCAGTGTTTGGGCTGGCCGATACGGCTTTAAAATAAAATCAGATAAAAAAAAATAAAAAAAATCCCTCCCCTTTGCTAAGAGGATCAAAACCCAACAAAAATAATGACATTTTTCAAATTAAGTTATGCATTGCTTTCTCCCTTCTGGTCTTTTATTTATTCAGACAAACAAGTGGTTAGCAGAATTGAATCACTGTTCTAATGATGAAATCTGATCTCAGACCATACTGTGTGGCGTAGACATGGGCGGGTATGAAAAATGTGAAGAAAATAAATAAAAAAAGATAATTGTTTCATTGTATTGAAATTACAATCCTAAAATGTATTTGTATTTTTTGAAAATGTTGGGCATAACGTATAACTTTTTTCCATTGAGCGTGCATCATAGACCCATTAATAAACATTTATTCATTCATTCATTCATTCATTTTCCGATCCGCTTATCCAAGAAAATTAATCATTTACATTTTCTGACTGGAATAAAAATGTTGTTTTCCCAGAAAATGAGTACCGATAGCTACTTCTCTGCTTCATGAAGTAACATCAGAGCAGAAACCAACTGATGTTAACTAAGCTACTTCTCTTCCCGTTAGCGAGTATCGCATACATCACCAACTGTAAGCAAGCTAACTCCTGTAGCTGGTGTTCATTTCATTACAGCTTTAATATATTTGCGTTACCTTGAATTTATCAAAGAGTGGCACTTTGGTTAAAAAAAACAAAAAAAAAACAGCCATGCTCGTAAGCTACAAGTAGTTACCTTCCTGGTAGCGTGTCTATCACCAACTTTAGACAAGCTAACTCCTGTAGCTGGTTGCAAACGCTCACTTCAGACAGCTTTATAGTGATATATTCATGTTAGCTTGAAATTAATGAAATAAAACACCTCATACCATCCATCCTTCCATCCATTATACGAACCGCTTATCCTCACGAGGACAGGCCTACCATGGAAATGTTAGCTCTTTTGAAACCATTTCTTTAAAACCGTGTCATACCTTGAAACTGATAACCTGCCCACGCCTAGTGTGGAGTTTAAAATGTTCTTGTATGTGTTTTCTCATTGATAGAATTTCTGTTTCTGGGCGAGATAGGCACTGGGTAGAGTTGACGCAGTCTTCGCAGGAAAAAGCTAAATCTAAAACGTGAATGTGGAAATCAGAGCTCCACTGGATTGGATCAAATACTTTTGCTAGCTTTGCCACCGGGAGACATAGCTCTTTGGTTTTCATGTTGGTTACACTTAACTATCCATCCATCCATTTTCTTGACCGCTTATTCCTCACAAGGGTCACGGGGGTGCTGGAGCCTATCTCAGCTGGCTCTGGGCAGTAGGCAGGGGACACCCAGGACTGGTTGCCAGCCAATCGCAGCACTTTTAACTAGTGTTTTAAAATGGTCTTACACCCCAACTCTGAATGTAAATATAAAAGGACACCGATAGGAAATGTATACTTTTTTTTTGCCTCATACTGACTAATGATTGATTTGACTGCTGAGTATGTTTGTGATTGGGTGATGAAATTAGAGGATAACTAAGTCAGTCACTTGAGTGCCTTACTGGTGAAGACAATGCTAGACAGATTGAGCATAATCCATGTTTAGTTGAAGACAATAAGGTGTGACTTACAAAGGTATAAAAGAGAAGCTTAAAGAAGTAATCTTGGAACAACCGCGATGTAAATTCCTTTTGCTGTGTCCCTGATATTACTTAAGTAATTTGACCTTTTGCTCATATAAAAACCTGACAATATAAGCTCATGTCTCATACATTATCTGATGGCAAACCTAAATGCTTTCAAAGTGAATTCACTTCAGTGTTCCAATACTTTTGAAGGGCCACCGACTGATTATATTTTTATACAGATCTCCTACAGGTATCAGGTTTTATGATGAGGTTTGCTCCATTGTCAAGTATTTAAATCCCCTGCTTAAATCAATAAAGTCCATATTTATGAGCTATGAAATCTTATATAGTTATTTGTATAATTGATGTCGGTGGGGCCCAATTAGTCGTGATTAAACACAGTTTAATAGCCTCCATGTGTGTGTGTTTTAGGACAATAAAGAATAATGACGTTAAATCCAAGCCGCCCGGCAATTCCTCACGTCCTCGCCACTTACCGTATTTCTGCACACTGAAGAATTTACCTTGGCGCTGGCCGCTCGGTAAATATTTGCCGTCTAAAACAAGAACATGCCTCCCGGGTCACAGCACCAGCTCGGGATTGGCCGTCGCCATGCGGCTGTTGGCAGCAGGCAAACACGCCCCGGGCATCGACGAGACGCACGCCGGCTATTTCCACTCTGAGATTTAATGCGCGGTGTCAGCCGTGGCGTTTACCTTTCCCGCTAAAAATATCCCCGCTGTATTTTCTGGATATTTGGAAACGTTAGCCTTTCGAATAACAACTTTCAGCGCCGCGCGCCAACGAGATCGGATGCCCCGCTGTCAGAAGCGTTCAAGGTGCGGGACGGACGAGCGCGGCAAATGACCAGCAATCTGACGGGAGGGTAATTTGGACGTCACGACCCAGCCTAAAAGACGGAATGAAAAATAAATGAGAAAAGCTGACTGGTGTGGCAGGAAACATCCTCAGTGGCACACGCTAAGCTGTTAATATTTAGCTAGCTTGATTGCATGTACGGTGATGTCTTGAGAAACGAGTTTAATTTGTTC
The DNA here is from genome assembly GCF_051991245.1 of Festucalex cinctus. Taxonomy (NCBI): domain Eukaryota; kingdom Metazoa; phylum Chordata; class Actinopteri; order Syngnathiformes; family Syngnathidae; genus Festucalex; species Festucalex cinctus. The sequence continues at coordinate 12,617,524 of NC_135431.1, forward strand.
CATGACCACTTGTAACTCAAATTGTTGTAGTTTAACGAGGACAAATAGCACTCCATAATATTGTTTGAAAAACGTATAGTAATGACATAAATAGGAATAAAATAAACTTATGGTCACAGTGCATCAAATAAAAAGCAATTGTTCTACTCTTACTGGTGTGAAAATGACATCACAGTGCCTAAGGGCTCAGTTTGTAAATGTCACATGACCAAACCCAGCAAATAGGCGAGCCATCATGGTTGTTACGGGAACTCTTAGGCATGATATCATTTTCAATGGACAACAAATGGCAAAATGGCCGCCCACTGAGATGGATAAAAACAGGTGGATTTTGCTGCTTAATTTATATTCCCAAAACGCAGTACTAAATCAGAATGCCATTTTTAGACTAGCGGGGATGCATAGAACATATCGTAAAGAACATTTTTGACTTTACAAAATATATGCTATTTAGCGTTAGCATTGAGCTAGTCAACTGAAAAACTAGGCTACGTGATTGATTTAAAAGGTCCAATGTTCTTTGTTTTGATTAGTTTGACAGTAAACGACTGGGAGAGGCAACTTGAAGCCTCTTTTTTGAAGAGTTGCTCACTAATTTTATTTGCCAAACTGTTAGATCGAATCTTGAAAAACTTGTAAGTTGAGTTGACTTTTTTTATGAGTCAGTTTTACAATAAAGTTCAACAGGAAGTGGCATATAAACAGCTTGAAGGGAAAACTCCCATTTATTAACAGCCAGAGAGTCAGAATAGTTGCTCAAGAATACTTTGAATAAGTTTAAGTGTGTTTTAATAAGTCTGATTGTGTTTATAGTGTGCGGTAGTAATAAAACTATCAAGCCAATGTTTTTTTTTTAAATAACCCACAATAGGTGAAATTTGTTGAAATATACCATGCAGTACATTACAAAAAAAAAAAAATGTTTTTTTTTTTGTTTTTTTTACTGTGCCACTGGCTTGTTTGGGTTCACACTCACCTCCATCCTGCCAATCCTCCACCATGAAGGTTAAGCTCAACATGAAGGTTGAGCTCAACCGATCCCAGATTTGATGTAAGAGGTGGGCACATGCCAAGTCAGGCTTCTGCTTTTGTTTTCCGGGCCGCGGAGGCAAAAACACAAAGACGGACGTCCTTGATTGGAGGGGATTTGGGACAATTACGTCGTAAGAGGAGCCGAGCGAGTCACGCAAGAGCGCATTTGCGACGACGTCTGGAGTTCATGCAAAACACAGTGTTTTCGCGGGTTTAACGTTTCTAAATCGTACCGTTGCTGGATGTAAACAGGGCATGTTATGGAGGTGGGGGGGTTGCTTTGGGAGTCCTGCTGTGTCGAGACAATTCCTGACAGCTGTGCTCACGTGAAAGGCTGCAATACGATCCGGAATATAATATTTAATTCATAAGATTTTCTCCTCCGGTGGCCGAATACACCAGCGACTCAAGTTGAAGATGAAGAGCTTGGACGCGCCGAGAGTTCTGGTCTGGGTTCTGGAAGGCCCACCCTGCCGCTCTACCACTCAGGACCACACATGCACGCACCTTCAATGTTATCACAAGCCCTCGCAGAAACATAATAGAGGTTTCACGTGTTGCTGAAAATTACACGCACTCGCTATGGTTTCCTTCCTTACTTTCAGCTTGGAAGGAGGTTGTTTTCATTTCTGGAAAAGTGTGAGTGGATAATGACAGCCAGCCTGCAAGATAGGGCTCGGCGATATGGCCTTAAAACAAAATTCAGATTTTTCTCCACAAAGATCTGATATCATATTCCATCGATTTTCCTCTTTCGCTTATAGAAAGAAATGACACTGACATTACTCAAAACAGGTTCTGCTTTTTGTTAGGGATATTCGAATCGATACCACTTTTATTTTGGACTGAGACCAGAATAAGTACTTAACTCTTGAGTTACCAAGTACTTTATATTAAATCAGAGAAATATTTTTCCCCACAGATAGTGGTGCCTTGAAACTTAAAACCAAAGTTCATACCAAGCTGTGATTTTTAATTTAAAGTTGTTTTAATTATCTCCCTAAAATCGAAGTAAGTGCAAATTGTTCCTCCACCTTGATACGGTTTAGTATAATGAGCTGGTTTGGTGATGCATTTAGTAGCAAAGGTATCGTGATTAACTTGCTCGTTGACACCAACTGACCAATTCAGCTGCATTCATTGGAACCAAAAAAAGTTAATGGAAAAGCTTACTGCAAAACTCAAGCAGATGAAGAAATCCAAGCACTCGCTCGTTTGCCGAGCATGGAAAATGTTTGCATTTTACTTTGAGTCCAGCGTTGGTAATCTATGTGTTCTATTGATCTTTTTTGTGGTGTCTGGAGGGCTGTTTTTGGAGTCGCAAGAAAAATAAAGACGAGGGAAATGTTTAATATCAAATGGCAAAAGCGCAATCTAAACCCGCATTCGAAATTGCTTTGAGAGTTTATATGACGGGGAAAAAAAAGTGGGTCCGATCATCACATCACTGACAGAGACAGCTGACGGCTGATTTGTCCCCCGCTCCCTCTTCATCGCTCATTTTAATCACGCTGCAGCATAAACAGTCGCAGTTCAAAGGCACATGCTGACAGACAGGCGGTGATTTCTACGTGTTCGCTGACAAGTTGCTTTAACTTGTGCTCCAAGTAGGTTGATATTGAATATAGACAGCATATACTCTAGCAGGATAAGCGGTACAGAGAATATATGGATGGATAAAATACATATAGTATACACTAAACAATTAGCTTTCCTTTGATTTTTCAGAACCTGAACTCAAAGATCTAAGACTGCTATGTCCATAAAAGGCCAATTTCTCTCAAATATTCTTTACAAATTAGTCTAAATCACTTATCTTAGTGAGCACTTCTCCTTTGCCGAAATAACCCATCCACCTCAAAGTTGTGGCATATCAAGATGCTGATAAGACTGATTTTGCACAGGTGTGCCTCTGGCTGCCAGCAATAAAAATATACTCTTGTCATCAACCCAGTCAGTATCTGGCGTGGCCACAATTCGCCTTATGTAGTCCAACATTCTTGTTGTTGGTTATTTCCAAGAATTGAAACGCTTTTCCTGTTAGCATGCTAACAGTATTTTAGACTGACTTTAGCATTAGCACTGGTGATGTTTTAAAAACAAAGCATGTCTTGTATTTTAATATAAAATGTGTGTAGTTATTTTTGTTGTGTGTTCAGTTTTACAATAAAGTACAACTGGGGTGTCATTAAACAGTTTCAAACGAATTCAGGGAGGGCAGAATCGCATGTCACACTCTTGCTCAGCAAGTAAAATGGTGCATTCAGGGGACTTTGACAACATCAGAACTTGCATACACACTGAACTGTTTGGCAAATGAATCATTTTTCTTCGATTTTGTTTTAATTTTGATTCATTTCCCAGATCTAGCTCTGTTACACCAGATACTGACTGATATCAAATTAATAAAAAGGATTTCTGCAATATAGTGGATATTTGCACCAGAAAAATGTGTGCCAAAAAAAAATCTGCGATATAGCCGGGGGTGTGAGTATAATAAACTGCGATATAGCGTGGGAAAACTGTAGTTGTATCCTCTGTTATTGTGCGGTGAATTGCTTCACAGACGGGTTGGTCCAGTTTAAGCATCTGAAGTGCAAAGTCAGCACACATAATGACACCCCGTCTCCGTAATGATGCAAGTCCGACGCAAGTCACATGACGCCCAGTGTCATAAACAGAAATGTGTCACCGGGAAAGTGTGAGGACGACGCACGAGGCCCGTGACTCAGTCAAGCGCGGGGCACGCCAGGCAACCTCGGTGATCTTACACATAAGCGGCCCATTATGTCGCAGTCTGTTTATTTGCCGGCGAGAACAAAGCCGGCCTGATGGCAGCGAGCGTCTCCCGTTGGAGAAGCGAGCCAATACGAGGGTGGCCCGTGAGGCAGCGACAATGGCGCAAACAAAAGCCTCCGCTGTCTTCTTTTTATGACGGATAATTGCCTGGATCACATGATTTCACAATGCCGTGACTCGATGCCCGGGCTGTTCTAAAGCTGAATTTAGGACATTGTGGACAAGAAGCTGCTTTTCTCCTTCAATGCGGTTAAAAAAAGGGAAGATCCAAGCATTGATGGATGACAAAATGCAGGCAGGGGAAGAGGATAGCGTCCCAGTGACTAAATTATGGACTGTATTGGCTTTTGATTATCATTTAAAAATACAAAAATTAAAAGTTTGCCTTCTATTTTTACAGTTGTTTAAAATGCAATCCAAAATGCAATGGCTTCTGCTTTACACCAACCAACCCCTACAAAGATTTATCCTGTCCGGGCATGACAATGTATCTGTTCACTTCAGTACCATACACTGAACAGTAAAGCAAACACATCGGAATGTACATGGACACGCTAATGCAGCCTCGTCAACCTACGTTAAGTTTCCTTTTTAGTTTAAAATAACTTACTTTGACCTCCAGGATCCTTTGCCATATATTGGCCAACGGCACAACCCAGGGTCTTCTTTTGGACCGATTTTACATCCATCCACTTGCATCGTACCAACTGTTAGCAAGCGCTAGGCTAACCTGGGTATGTTCATATTGCCTCTCACTTGCTAGGACAGCATCACAGGCCATCGGAGTTTATACAAAGGCGTTGAAACACCGCCTACCTGGGCTTTATTGACTGATATTTAAGCTACACACTGGTTAGTATTATTATTCTGGTATGGCCCCTTCTGACTCTAAAATTCTGATTTGCTGTTTGTTCAATTCACCTATTCGAGTTACCACAGCGACACAGCGAATTAAACAGTAAACAAACAAAAAGAAAATGGGTGACTTACGTTTCCATCTCGTCGTGAGTGGACGGTCTTTTGTCTTTCATTCCTGAAATAAAAATGGAATAACACATTACGTTTTGCTCTCGTATTCCCGTAAAATATTCTCCAGTCCCACGCTGGAGTCCGATGATGCACAGTAGCAATGGCCTATAAATGTAATTAAGCGGAGTTAATTTAATTATAAGCGACAAACTGTGTCGTCCCCAGTGATATCCTAATTGAATTACAGCCGTAAAGCTCCAAAGGCCATCAATCAAAATGCTTTATGACTTTCCGCTGTCCACGAATGCTAATTGATGAGCGTTGATCCATTCAGACTGGTCCTAAATGCGGAAAGTGTGAGTCACCATAGAGAAATAAAACGAGGATGTTTGCTGCTTGTGGTGGCAACGCATTCAAAACAAAAATCATTCATCCATCAAACCTTGTGTTGCCAGATGCATTCAAAGAACACTTCTTTTTACTGTTAGACTGACTAGCCACACAGGGAAAAAAAAGAAAGAAAAAAAAAAGACTGAAAACCTTTACAAAAAAAGGCACCGATCCCCTTCTGTTACTACCTAAGAACCCAGAAAAAGTGTGGTGACTCGAGGCCTTTTCACACTGCACTTAGCACATAGTGTGCTGTCAATGAACACAGTCATTGTGTATTTGTATGAGGGCGCGAGGGACCACTTGCCATTTGCCTTTATGCCTCAAATTGAAAAATATGTGTCAATACGCCGCATCTAATAGGAGAAGTGCTGGCGGAGTGATTTCAGAGTGCAACTTATTCAAGAAATGTTGAAAATGGAGGAAGTAATAATACATTTACAGTCCCAGTGTCCCGAGCTTTGGGGTCTACCTCATGGCCCCACCAGAGGGAAAGGACACCAAGCTACTTGCTTGGTGGTTTGCTAAGCAACCTCCAAATATGGCTATGGTCCATTTCTTCAATTTTGTATTTGATTTGAGCCTAAAGTTGATTTATGAAAAATCTGCCATCATGTTATAGTAAAAAAAGGTCACTTTTTCGTTTGACTTTGGACTGCCAATTAACTCATTCACTCCCAGCCATTTTCACAGAAGCAATCCCGTTCGCTCCCGGCTGTTTTACTGGATTTTGACTGATTTTGCAAGGCCCACAGAATATTGTGTTTAATTGCTATAAACGCATGGAACCTATCAAAAGAAAGATTAAAGTCTCTTCTTTCATCAGGAAAAAAAATATGTTTCTGTCTGTTTCCGTTTTGCAGCAATTAGCATTAGAAGAGAGCTAAGTTTCATCAGTTTTCACAAATCTATTTAAAATTGTAAGTAATTGAGCTTACATGGCCCTGGTTAATTTCCTTTGCTCTGCTGCCACCTGCTGGCCGTTTGTGTAATAACTACCATTCCTGCAACCGTTCTTTGCAGTTGAGAGGCTGCATCAAAGCCTTCTGTATGCTCTAGCATAAAAAAAAACAAAAACAAAACCTTATAAATACGTCTTTGGGACACTTAGAACATTTTAAAAAACATATTTATACGTTATTGGGAATAAATGAGTTAAAAATGTGAAGAATGAATGACACACAAATTGTCGTGAACCGAGGTTGTCTGATCCGTGCGATGCCTCGCACGTACCGCGCAATTATCGAACAGCTCGCGGTTACTGGATGCGCGTTTTGTAAACTGTGAGCGCTCTCCACACATTCCAGCCGAAATGAAATGCCGGAATGTGAGGCACGATGCTAATTTGAAGACGGAATAAATCTATAAATCTGACTGTGTTTCTTTGCCCGGCGGACACACAGCCACGATAATTACGGGTTGACTTTACAGACGTTCAGACGTCTCTCATCAGCGCCGCTAATAGCATAAGCAGCAGGCGGCTACGTGCTTACTCACCGTCTCGCGGTTACGGGGTGAGCAGAGGTAAACGGCAACGGCGATATCATTAGAAGTGGCCGTGGCTCCAACTGCTTGTTGTTATGACAGAGACTCGCCGTGTGGTTGGAATGCCATGATCTGTTTATCTGTTTGTTGCATCTAGGCCCACGGATGCATCCATTATTCATGAGTCACCTAATCAGACGGCAACTTTTCGGAAAAGAAAATTATTATGCTAGTTTTGGGCCAGCACTCTTTTTGGTTCCAAAATATAATAATAGGAACTGAGACCTGTTGTGATTCACCTATTTCTGGAAAAATGTGCATATGATTTTTTTCTTGATCATGATGTCATAAGTTAAATAATTTGCATAATACTGCTCCCGTCCACAACCAAGTTTGCGCAATCATGACACAATCAGCTAGTCTCTGTGAAGCTCCAGCACCACTTTGGACTACACATGTCTGAAACACCTTGATGCAGAACCACCATCATACACACTCACTCACTCACAGAAGTCAAAGCCACAAGGTAAGCAGAGCTGCACCGAGTTTTGTTGTGAGTTGACCATTCTCTGTACTGCAGTGCTTATCCTTCATAGGGTCAAGGGTAGGGCTGCGTTTATAAAAAAATAAAAAATCTAATAAAATCAATAGACTTGATTTTCCTTTTTGAGCTTGATATTGATTTATAAAACCATGAATCGTTCATTTTAATCTTTCTTCCCCGATAAATTCATAAAAAAAAAAAATAGAATTTAGAAGGCTATTTTTTGTATCTTACTGTTGTCAAATACTAATGTATTGTTCACATAAATTTAAAAGTATTTTCTTACATTAATGAAAGACCTGACTTATTGCACTTTAAGACCATTCAGAATCTTTATTTACAAATATGGAATTATTTAACAAATTACAGCTGGGTGTATTTGACTTCGGGAGAGAGGCAGGGTACACCCAAAAATGGTCACCAGAAATTAGTCGAGGATAAAACACATTCTTTTGGCAGCAAAATTAACAAGTACTAATGTACCGTATCAAGGCCAGCAAGCACCCCCTCGTTAGGACTGTCTAGTGTCATTAAAGTAGATGACAAAACTACTGAATATAGCAAAAACATGGATCCATTTTCTTCCGCTTATCCAGGATCAGGTCAAACGGTCAGCAGCTTAAGCAGTCCACAACAAAAAACAAACATGTCCAATTTGCTGAGAGACAATTTTGCAATGTTTACACTATCTCGGTTACATAATCCTCTCCGCCTCGATGTCAAAATGGGAGCAATGAAAGCTGGCTTTCATTAGCAGCCGGCACTGTATTGAGTCGTGCTTCTGAAAACATGGTAGCGCCTTGCTCGCAAGCAAGCACGCACACACAGAGTGTGAGAGCGGGGCGCCGATACCTGATTGCTGAAAGGGAGCGTGGCTCTTCTCCAAGCAAGGCCACTTTGGGAGTCACCCCGCACACATGCTTACACACACGATCACACTCTCTGTCACACTCGCATTCAATCACACTCACTCGCACGCACGCACGTACACGCACACAAGCGGCCGGCTTTCCAGTCGTCGGCGTGACGGGGTTACCTCTGGGGCCCGGGCTGCATAAACACACGCATGACCCAAGACAAACTTTCACAATTCCGCCAGGTGTGCAAACAAGGGGCTGCGAAAATACCCGGAAAAAAGGCCCGAGCGTGTAAAACCAATACAAGTGCCTCTGATGAACTCCCGCGAATGCAAACTGGCAGTGTGAGAGGCAGCGGGAACGGTGGCGAGCGGAAGGAAGCCGGATCAGCAAGGTCCACACGTACGGGAGTGCTTTGAAAAGCTACAATGTAGGACATGTCATCATGATGTCACACATTCGCCAGAGTGGCAAAAGCTGACTTGGGAGGGTCACCATAGCCACCTTTCAAAAACGGTCTCGGTCTGCTGATTTAGGCCGGGTTTGTTGTGTTCCAGAGGTGTTTAGCTCAGGGGTCTCAAACTCGCGGTCCGGGGGCCATTTCTGGCTCACAAGATGATATCTTGCGGTCCCCTATTTGATAACAAAGCCGTGTTTTTTGGCTGTGTCGATGCCCTGGGTGTTTTGTGTGGATTTTTTTTAATCACTTATGGGCTACCATAGCTCAGGCTCATGGGCAGCTTTCAGCAAAACATAATTCTGAAGTGGCAAGTGGAAGGAAAAGCTCTCCATTCACCTAGTTCCAGTCATGTATATTTCTAAACTGGCCGTGAAGAAATTTTTTTACAAAGTACCAGGGAGATCCTGTTCACGCTCTGAAAAACAATCTTCTGAACTCTTATTGATAAAGATTGAGAAGATTTGATTAGCTGTACAGTGATACCTCGGCTCACGAACTTAATTGGTTCCCAGAGAGTGTGTGTAAGCCGAAAAGTTCTTCTTCCGAACATTTATTTCCCATAAGAAACCATTAAAATGAGAATAATCCGTTCCCAGGTCCCTATAAAACATAATTTTCTACTAAATAAGCCTTAAAACTACACAAAAATATACCTTATTTTATGTATAATAAATGTGCTATTGTATTGTAATTAAAGAAATGAATTGTACTGTATAATAAAGTCGTTTTATTTTACTTTGTGATGGTAGTTCTTAAGGATAGTAGCAATGGTAGACTTACTTCATTCGCGAGCGTTTCACCGCGTAGAGTGTTTATGGAACGGTTGTCGCTCATTCGCACTTTCGTGCTCACCGGAGCGGAGGAGGCGTGTCCCTTGGTGAACAAGGAAGTGGAGCACTTTAGCGAGTCAACAAAAAGTGAGCACCGCCAACTACTTTCACCTCTTTCCTGGGACTAAACAGCCGTGGCACGATTTTCTCCTTTTTTGAGGTACGTGATGGCACTTTCGCTTTTTTTTAGTGGCGCGAACTCCATTGACTACAATGCAAACGCGCCGCCGAATCGCCGTCCCTCGCTGGTAAGCATTAGGCTTAACACTAGCCTGTGGTGGGGTCTTTTTCGGTCCCATAATAGCAAAAGTACACTCAAAATGTCTATCAAACACAAACCGCGTCCGCACTAAAAGAAAGGGGGTGACGAACTGGGACGCCGTGAGCGTGCGTCAGCTTCTCGTGGCCGCCACCGTGGTGCTGTTCGACCGCGTGGTTTGGTTCGTCCGCCGAAAAGTAGTTCGTCAGCAGAGACTAAATTCTCGCGAATTTAATGTTCGTGAGGCGAAAAGTTCGTGAGCTAAAGCGTTCGTCAGCCGAGGTGTCACTGTACTTGTTTTTGAATACTTGAACCCCTTTTTTATGGAATACTTGATGCAGCCCAGACACATCCAGACTGATCACAGATATCAGCGGCCCACACATATGTTGAATTTGAAACCCCTTCCTTTGATCATGAATGCTCCAAAAAGGTCCAAATTGTTTTCAAGAGCGGAAAAGATCCATTCTCTCAGTCACCTCTCATATTTTGGGACTGACCAATCACATTGCATTTTAATTTTGCATGACCCCAAAGTAGTTTATGAGAATGTCCTACGGTCCTTGTGACAGTCAAATTTAGCAGGTTGACTCCTACAAATCTCTGGTGGTCAAAATGACTAATTTATCAAAATGGGTTGAACATGTTGAATTTGTGTGCAAAACTGTCAAAGACTACATTCGGTTTGTTGACTTTGATTGTTTGGTGAGTAATAAATTTATAGGAACTTTCAACAGTGCGGATCCAATCTCACATCCTGGTTTGTCATCTCTAGCCAAGACAAAATAAAAATTGAAAAGTTGGTGAAAGTTGCTATGAAAGTGATCAGATTTAAATCCTTGCGTGCGCAATCAAGTTTGTGGCCGTTCTTTGTATGCACAAAGTAAATCGGGCCCCGAGTGAGCCTAAAAAGACTTTTGGATGGCGGTGACGGACATGGACAACCCCGGCGGCTGGCTGCCTGTTCCTGATTACTCAGACATGCCGATGAGTCTCTGCTTTCATGGCCCTCGCGTCTCTTTCATCGGCCAGCGCAGTCGTCAAGAAGCTGCTTAAGTGATAGCACGTTGTTCTTAGCGGGGCGTCGCCCTCCTTTGGCAGCACAGCAGCCTTCAAGGAGGCGGGCATCAATCGCATTCATATCGGGATTAGTGATAGTTTACGTCCCAGCTGTTGTGACGGTAAACTGCATTGAGGAATGAAGCTGTTTGGCAGAAATTCGTGAGTCATGTTTGTGACGAGCCAGCATCTGTGATCATCCGTCTTTTTCTTCCCTCTGGCCTAGAGGAAACATCTTGTGAATTTCCCCAGGAGCTGTTTGCCTTTTGTCAAATTGTTGCTATTAACGCCACGCCGTAAAGTCAAAGCTGTCAGAGTGTCTGACAGTAATTAATGTCGGCTTTACAGAGGGGGGGGGGGGGGTGGGGGGGGTGGAGCTTCTCGGAGAAAGTCGGTGGTGGGATTCTGACGTTTTGGCGGATTTTTCAGGTTTAGTTGAAAGCGACATTTCTGGCGGAATGCTGTTCAATCCAAATAGGTGCAGATGGAGATTCAGCATAAATGTCATGATCATTTCATACAATCCTGCCTATTAAAATAAGTAGCAGCAGGAGGGGAAAGTTACCACTAAATAAACAACGCTTCTTCAACAACGTATATTGTTCAAAGGCAACCCGGTTCGTAAATATAACATCAGCGAGTCCTTGTTTTTTTTGACTGTCCCGAAATACGATGTTACTTCCCTTGACTTAATAGCACCTCAAATTAAAAGTTTATTTTGACTTATAAGACGTCATTTCGTCAATTTTATTGCTTTATGTTCCCAGCCAAAATTTGAACAAGCTTCATATACATTGCCACTATTTCACACAAAACAGATGAGGTACAAGTTCAACTTCGCATTGCATACAGTATATGAAACGCACCGTCATAGCTGACATTCCGTTGTACTTTTATTTTCAGTCAGTAAACTAGTAGAGACAGAATGATCATATTTAGTAATCTTTGGAAATCATTCAAGGGGATCATTTGGAGAAAACCATCATTTGCTTCCCGGCGTAATTTAAGATGAGCTCTCTGGAAATATCTGCAGTATCCAAAGGGACAACACTACTCCAGAACATTTCATCAAAGGTTTGGAAAATCAACCAAGACAAATATTATTTCTAGGTCTGTGACGCTTGACGTTAACGGTGATGTATGAAGTGTGACATATATGCTTTATAAACGTCTCTCAAAATGCAACAGCGGATCCCTGGCAGGAAACTGATTTTTTTTTAAAGATGAAATGGTTCAGCAAACTGGTTTTGATGAATGAAAATGTTGTTTTTTGTCCCCCTTTAAACTCTGATATTGCATCTTCCCCTCCCTGCCTCTTTAAGGAAGGTAAAAAGTAGTAAATACATCATACGCAGGACCTTTGTAAATCCTACAAGCGATTGAAATGTGCCTTGATGTGCGCTAATTGCCCTCCGGAAGCTTCCACCGTCTCCTTAACACTTTTATGTCCCCGTAGTGAATGGCGGCATCTGGTCGTCTCCACAACGTCTCATCGGCTGGTCTTGATCTCTGGCAAGAAGACCACCAAACTTGCACAAGCTCCTGGCACTCTCCGGCGTGGCCATTAAATCATCTCACCCAGCTCTCATCTCAATATAGCCATGTATTTTTGAACTAAGACAAATATTTGACTTATGCATACTGTAGGTGCAGCGCTGCTGGGCTGTGGCCAAAAACACCATTATCAAAACGTCCGTGGCGGGGGGAGACGCACATGCGGCATTTATTTGGTCGCTTCTGATAAGCTGCAACCAAAGTACAGTGACTCAAATGCTAGTACAACAGCTGCAAATGGTAAGTACAGTACAGAATTGAATTATTTGTGCATGCACGATCTGAACCTTTAAGAACTACGGTAAACTCTTGGCCTTTAACTATTAGCTGAAATATGCACCTATCCACATATTTTTTTCAGTTTGTCAGTCCAAAATATGTCGTAAGGAAGTTTTGCACAAAACATCTTGGTGATAAGAAAAAACTGTTTGCGGCCTTTAAAACTGTTGGCGAGTGTCTTTGCTGATTATTTATTTGTTCTTTTCTTTATTGACAGGTATTCACTGAAAGCTGATCAATACCCATCAATAAAGAAGATGGATTAAAAAAAATAAAAATAAAAAATGAAGGTCCAAACCTACGTGGTGGCTTTTTGAGCACTTTGGTACTTGTACTAAAGTAGCTTAGTTACATGAAATTGTAGAACTTTGTCCCAACCCTAAAAAAGGATTTCTGGAGCTTCTGGTTCTTGGTCACCTTGGTTCATGGATTGTTCAATTTAGTCGGGGTTCCACTTCCGGGCAGATTCCTGGTGTTGGTTCCAATCCCAGAGACCACTATAATGTAATGTCTTTCTCATTGCTTGGTTTGTAATTCCTCAGTTTTCAGGTTTTGACATATGATCAAGATGATCGAGAAAAATGAAAGAACCAGAGACATTTGGATGACCTGCATTAGTAATGTTGCGTCAAAGGATCACTGCATATTGGTCGCACCTCTCCACGTTGCGCCCCTTCTGTTCATTTCTTCCTGTTTTGTGTTCTACTAGATGCAGATTAATGTGCCTAACATATGGTCACCATCCGTTGGTGGATTTCCTCCTAATGGAAGAAGGACGGTGGAGGCGAATTACCATCTTTGATCCGACACAAAAACCCTCACATGGGTTTATTTCTCTGCATCATCACTGAGATGTGGAGGGACCTCGACTCTGGAAGTCATTTTGGGCTTGAGAGCTTAAGCCTCGGTGTAAGCCCATTGTCTTTGCGGACGCTGGGAAGGATTGCAGGCTTCTGTGCTGGCAGCGAATTGCGTTTCTTTGCCACTTGGGCCTTGTTAACATTGCCTGCCCAAAATCCATTTCCATCCAATGTTGTGGCTTGAATCTGGCTTGATTTTGTGAACTTTAAACAGCAACAAGTCCAATTTAAGCACTAGCAAATGACAGTGAGGACTGTAAATCTTCATCAGTGTTGATTGATAATCGACACTTCAGAGTTTTTGAGGATGCCTGGAGCCCAAAAAATGCATGAAATCTAACGTCTTAACATCAGGATAGAGAATATTACAAGGCCGCTTCTGTCAAAATTTGATGGATGACATTCTTAATTAGATTAGGGGGGTCATGTATGGGTCATGACCCCTCCCTAATGAAGATTAATGACCCTTTAATGACTTCCAGATGTCATATAATGAGGGTTAATGACCTTTAACGACTTCCTGATGTCATTTAATGAGGGTTAATGACCCTTAATGACTTCCTGATGTCATTTAATGAAGATTAATGACCCCTAATGACTTCCTGATGTCATTTAATGAAGATTAATGACCCTTAATGACTTCCTGATGTCATTTAATGAAGATTAATGACCCTTTAATGACTTCCAGATGTCATATAATGAGGGTTAATGACCTTTAATGACTTCCAGATGTCATTTAATGAGGGGTAATGACCTTTAATGACTTCCGGATGTCGTTTAATGAGGATGAATGACCTTTAATGACTTCCGGATGTCGTATAATGAAGATGAATGACCTTTAATGACTTCCGGATGTCGTTTAATGAAGATGAATGACCTTTAATGACTTCCGGATGTCGTTTAATGAAGATGAATGACCTTTAATGACTTCCAGGTGTTATATAATGAAGATGAATGACCCTTAATGACTTCCTGATGTCATTTAATGAAGATTAATGACCCCTTAATGAAGATGGATGATGTGTAGGTGGTGTTCCTACCTGTTTTTGCAGATATCATGGCTGACCCGGGTTCAAATGCTAATTGTTTGGTTAACTTCCGGATCCGGTGCACGCCCCCCTAGATTGAGTGAATAATGAATAATAATGAGATTGAATGACGTGATCGGAGGGAGTGGTTTAGTATGGGTAAAAAGTATATAACAAGCGCTTCAACAGTCCGATAGAGCTACAGCGAGGATGGCGGGGAAAATCAATGTAATCAGCGAGACAAATGTTTCAGTGCAGATGGGACGCACTGGGACCGACTCGATTTTGGATGCGCCGCGTAAGAAGCAGATGTTTTTGCGACGTATTCAGAAACCCCCCTCAGAGTCTTTGGAGGAAATATGGTCTTTGGATCCATCTGCCTCATGGGGATACCGCTTCCTTTACGAGATGGGTGAGCTGTGTCTGTATTTTAGCATGGACGGTGTTGAAAATACATCACCTAGTGGCTATGGGACTCTAAACTCTAATGACTGGGGTATATTAAATCAACTGGTACCTCGAGTGTTGAAAGAATGTATGAAGTCGTCTGAACCATGGAATGTTTTAACATTTACATGGGTCTCGAGGACAACGCCTACAGGTCGTTGGTTTTTTAAGGTGAAAATTGATTCTAACAACCTGATAGAGACTGGTGATCGCACAAATCAGAATGAACTGTTTTTTACTTTGGAAGCATTTAACACTGAATGTGGTGTTTTTTTGAGGGTTTTGACCCTACCGTTGGCTGAATGGAATGAGAGGATGGATGCGCACTCTGAAAAAATCTCCACCCTCTTTTTGGACAGCAGGCATTGGCGAAACATTGTGGGTGTAAGGAAGGCGTTGACGTTTGAGTAGTCAACGCCCCTATGAACCGCCTACTCTGACGTCATAAGCCAACCCCCCTCAAGGACAGCCCCCCTACCACTTAGACAATGGGAAAATACGCCTCTTTACAACAAATCCCACCCATATAACCGCCCCTATGTAATATAAGAGCAGGAGTCTCCAGCCGGACTACACTTTGCCTGAAAAAGACAACGACGACAACGATGCCTCCTACCAGACAGAGTTCCAGACGCCTGGCAACATCGTGGACGCCTCTGGGTGCCCGGAGTGTGGTGCCTCTGGTGGAAGGATCGCGGCTTAAAGTCTCAAAAGGTACGCAGACAGAGAGCTCTGACTTTGAGGAGGGAAAGGACGTTGAGGCAGCCGCGACCCACCTTGAGCGAGAGCAGTTGGACTGTTCTCAGTACCCCGCGACTGCCGACGAGAACACCCCTCCGCCGGAGAACTCTCAAGAAGTGCAGCTGACCGATGAGTACATTGCCTCGCTGGAGTATTCACAACTGCTGATGACTCCTGAGGAACTCAATACCCGGCATGAACACCTACCTCCTCAGCAGCCTCAGGAGTCTCAGCAGCAGCAGCCTCAGCAGCAACTAACCTCTGACGGGGACGTTGTGGAGGGGTGCCCGCCAACAGCTTTGCCTTCACCTACAAACCTTGACAAGGACTGGGACCTTGTCTGGAACGGGCCCCCGGACAGTTGGCTGTGTCGGGATAAGTACAACTGTATAAAACAGACTATAGGACATCTCCTCAATCAAGTTATAGTTAAATACAGTAGAGATGAATGTAATGGCTGTTTAATCAACCATCCCAGCCAGAGGCAGCACCAGTGTCTAGAAATAGACGATGATGAGTATTTTAGGAAACATTATCATCGTGTGATAGCATTGTTGTGCACGCCTAAATTCCTCCCCAGCATTCATTACATGTTGAACTTGCTTCATCTGACTACCGACATTAAGAAGGTCAAGACAGCGGCCGAGATTGTCCTGCTAGATCTCGAGCAAGAGAAGAAGATACTCGACAAGCTCGAGCAACTGGACGCCCTTGAAGGCCCCGGATCGCTGTCGAACGACCTCAAGACTCTGCTGGACAAGTACTACAATTCTAAATAGAGACACACGATGGGGAATATCTTCAGAAAATTGTTGTTTCGATATTACGGTTTGTGTAATTGGGCGGACATTCTGGAGAGAACCATTCTACATACTTCTGACCGAGACGGACGAATTGACAAAATGTTGTTGATTATGCAAAAAGTCAGATCATTGTCTCATTCGCTATTTCATGTATCTTGGGATTGTTTTGTCAGACGTGTTGTGAACGAGAGTCATTTGGGTTTGGCCAATACAATTAAAGCCGTTCTGGATGCATGGTGTGATGACGTGGGTGTAGGTCAACTGGTAACAATTTTGACTCTGTTTGTTGATTCTGCAAAATACTGTCTAGAAAATAACTACCCTTTAGACTTACCTGTTGAATTAAAAGAATTTCAAACCGTCGTTGAATTAAAAGTTAGTCCCTATGTCTTATCCCGAGTCCTTGAGTATATTAATTCTTAGTATTGCCTTTTAGCATTATGCATGTAATCATTTTTACTATTGTGTATGATTATACTATGGAAATCATGTAATAAACTAAAAAAAAACAAAAGAAGTCATGTCTGTGTGAATTTATCAATAAATAATCGTTGCATATATCATTTAAATTCATTTTCTGATGATGATGGCTGAGAGGAAGTGTATGGAGAAGCTTTACTACGATGCCTCACACCCGGCCAGTTTTGGTGGTGTAGAGCGTTTACACTTAGGTGTACAGGATGTTACGGGTAAAAAAGTAAATCGTGATCGAGTCAGGGGTTTCTTAATCGAGCAAGATGCCTACACCTTACACAAACCCGCTAGAATCAATTTCCCACGAAACAGGGTTTTTGTCCCAAGGGCGCTGAATCAATTTCAGGCAGACCTCTGCGATATGCAGGCCCTGGCTGGCGTCAACGATGGATTTAAATATTTACTGACCGTCATCGATGTTTTTTCAAAAAAAGCCTACGTACGCATTTTGAAGGATAAGACGGCTCCGCAGGTAGTTAAAGCTTTTGAATCTGTTTTGTCTGAGAGTGGGACGCCTCGAAAAATACAGACCGACGCGGGTAAAGAATTTTTTAACAGACATTTTCAGAACCTGATGAAAAAACACAACATTGTTCATTTTGCTACTGCCAGTGATCTGAAAGCCCAGGTTGTTGAAAGGTTTAATAGAACTTTAAAAACTAGAATGTGGAGATATTTTACGGCCAGAAACACACGCAGGTATATCGACGTCGTACAAGATTTAGTAAGTAGTTATAACGAAAGCTACCATAAAAGTATAAAAATGAAGCCCAATCAAGTTACTGACGGAAATACTCAACAGGTTTTCCAGAATCTATACGGTAATATGCCGATAGAGCAAAGTGGGAAATTAAAAATGCGTTTTAAAACAGGAGATGTGGTGAGGATATCTAAATTAAGAGGAGTGTTTGATAAAAAATACGAGCAGAGCTTTACGGACGAATTGTTTACCATATCTGAATGTCTTCCTCGTTTTCCACCCGTCTACAAACTGAAAGATTATGACGGGGATGTCATAGAAGGATCGTTTTACGAAGGTGAATTACAGAAGGTGAGCGTATCAAAAGACCACACATTCCATATTGAGAAAATCCTTAAAAGGCGCACGGTGAGGGGGCAGAGACAATTCCTCGTTCGTTGGAAGGGATGGCCCTCGAAATTCGATAGCTGGGTCCCCGCTTCTCAGATTGTAGACGTTTAAAAAAGAGTTTCAAATACAACTTGTATCAGAAGCCGGCATGGATCCCTTACACGATGGAGGATTCTACGTTACTCTACCTTCTAACGCTAGTATGGATGTGTATACGGACAACACAATCTCACAGTTCAGAGTGAATTTGGCCCAACACATTGATCTCGAAGGAAGTTGGGAGGTGGCTCTGACTGAGATTTCATACCCTCGTAGTTGGATAAACGTACCCGAAAACCAGACTACTTTCTATATAAAAGATATGACGCTTTCCAAAGCTAAGGATGAAAAGAACTCCGAGACAGCTAGGGGGTCTGATAAAAACGAATTTGTAACCCACACCTTAGATATTACATCCGGGGAATATGAAGATCTTGACAAGCTACGAGAGGCGGTTCTGTATATTATAAAAAATAAAATAGGCAACCAAATTTTACTCCATTACGATATTAATATGCGGAAATTTCTTTGGATGTCGTCAACCGGATGTTATAAGATCCGCTTTAATGCACCGTTGGCTTACATACTTGGTATGAAGGAAGGACAATGGTTTACTATAAAACCTAATTGGTTACCTGCCCCGTACCCAGCCGATATAAAGGCGGGTCAATACCATTTATACGTTTATACAGACGTGGTGCAACACCAGACGGTAGGGGATGCCTATGCTCCGTTATTGAGGACTGTTCCGATCGAAGGGAGATACGGGGAGTTTATTTTTAAAACTTTCAACCCTGCTTACTACCTGCCTATTAGTAGGAGACATATTGAAGAAGTAGGAATACAGATTAAGACGGATCAGAATCAGCCGGTTAATTTTAAATACGGAAAGATAATTATTACCCTGCATTTTAAACCGAGGTAAAAAACAATGGTCGTGATGGAGACACACCCTGACCTGTATCGCTTTGTTAATTATTACGAAACCCAAGCAGGAGGGTCGCTTCCGGGTTTTCACGGGGCCCCTGTGCAATATGGGCGAGGTTTGGGCTCCATTTTTTCTAAACTTTTCCGTTTTGTCGTACCTTTAGTCAAAAAAGGTTTTACAGTAGCGAAACCTCACCTGCAGTCGGCGGCTAAAAATATTGCCATGGATGTAGCAGAACGTGCGATGGAAAGAATACAGAGAGGAGAAAAGAATCAAGATGGATCCGGGTTAATGGTTTTGGCTCGAAGACCTTCGAGGAGACCGATAGGTCAGAGACTGGTTACTCATAAAAAGCGTAGGCGTGCAGTCAAAAGGAAATCAGTCTCAAGAAGGAAGCGCCGAAGAAGCAACGCCGACATTTTCTCTTAAACAATCTGACGAAAATGGCTCTTTTACATCACAAGTCGCAAGAATGCACTCTGTCGGAATTAGATTTGTTCTCACCCCCAATGACCCAACTTTCGATAGAACAAAGCCAATACGTCGAAATTTCACCCTTATCAGCTTTGACGGAGCAAGGACCCATTGAATTCTTCATACCGGGGGACGGTTCTAAATATATGGATCTCTCGGACACAATGCTTTACCTGCGTTTGCGAGTAACACACAGAGACGGCTCTCATCTGGGCCCCACCGACCACGTAGGCATCATTAACTATCCGTTAAACACAATCTTTACCCAAGTAGATGTTACATTAGGGGATAGACTCATCTCACAATCAAGCGCTACTCACCCTTACAGAGCTATGATTGAAACATTGTTAAACTTTTCAGAGGATTCTCTCAAAAGCCAATTTAGCACAGCCATGTTCTTCAAAGATACACGAGGGCGGATGGATTCAACATCGCTCACGGGCAACGATGTTAATGAAGGGCTGGTTCACAGAGCCCAATTGATTGAGGGGTCCAGGGAATTTCAACTCCTAGGCCCCATTCACTCGGATATTTTCTTTTGTGAGAGATACCTCTTAAATAACGTGGATCTAAGGCTAAAGCTAACAAGAGCCAGCGATGATTTTTGTTTAATGAGTCCCCCCGACGCTGATTGCTCTCTGAAGATAATAGGAGCCACCCTTTTTGTAAAAAAAGTAGCGGTCGCACCGGCCGTTTCTTTGGGTCACGCAGCGGCTCTCCACAAAGACAACGCGCTGTACCCCCTATCGAGGATCAACGTAAAGACTTACTCTATACCCCAGTTATCGAGGATCTGCCATCAAGACAATCTCTTTTTGGGACATACGCCAAAGTATGTGGTTTTAGCACTCGTCAATCACAGCGCTTTTGTGGGGCGGAAGAATTTAAATCCTTTTAACTTTGCCCACCACAATATTGAATACCTAGCCCTAACTCAAGAAGGGCGGCAGATCCCATCTAAGGCGTTTCAACCCCAATTTAACGCAGGAAACGCAGTGCGCGAGTTTCATAACTTGTTTTCCTCGACGGGGAGGTTTTTAAAAGATTTACCTCTAAGTATAGACCACGAAGACTTTCAACAAGGCTATGCTCTGTTTGCCTTTAATCTAAATCCTAGCCAGGACACAGAGGCTTTATCCCCTGTGTCCAGCGGTACACTCAGATTGGAGATGAGATTCAGGACCCCGCTTCCCCATACCGCCACACTTATTGTGTACGCTTGTTACGACTCTATTTTAGAAATTAACTCGAAGAGGGAAGTGTTAATGGACTATTACTGAGGAGATGAACGGAAGGGAATTGGAGAGTTTGATGACACGTTTACAAGGACATTTATTTGGAGGCGTTTACGCTTCGGACGAGTTATCCTCCTTGAAACCCTCGCCCCCCATATACTATATAGTTAATACACACCCCCGCTCTAAACCCGGAGAACATTGGTTGGCTCTCACCTTGGAAAAGGACGACTCTGCATCTTTTTTCGACCCCTTCGGCTTTCCCCCTGATTTTAAATATTACCCACAAAGTATAAAGTCTTTTCTGGAAAAGTATTCTAACCGTATAATTTACCATAATCGCCAGTTACAACATGAACTGTCAGCGGCCTGCGGCCCTCATTGTGTGTACTACCTGAGCCACAGAGGGTGTGGAGAGTCTTACCAGGATGTGATGGACTGCTACACCGACGATGTAATCAAGAATGATGCTATGGTATCTGCTTTTGTTCGGCGACACCGGTTTTTTACCTGCAAACCATGCGGAGGACAAAAATCATGTTCTTTCAACAAATTTAAAAAATGTCATTGTCTGTAACGGATTATGTTTTTCAAATCATTTATTCAATAAAAGCAATTTAAAAGGCAATACAGAGTGATGTGTTTTTCCTTACATAAAATAAGTGTCATATTTAAAACCCCTCCCACTTTATAGTCGAAGCAGTCCGTTTTCTTTTCTTTTTCCCGTTCGAAGATTCCTTAACAATGGGATTAGATGTATATGAGCCGTTTTTTAGACGTCTCAACTCCTCGCGTGCATGTGGGTTAGAAACCGTTGTTTCGGGTATATTGAGTTCTGAGAGGGTGTGTAGAAACTCGCTCCAACCTCTAGGACCTTGCGATGAAACATTCTTGCCGATGAGATGTTTGAGTAAATCAGTCATGTGGGATCCTCTGACGGGCTTACCTCTGAAGATGAATTCGCTGCGAGGAGTCCAACCTCTTTCGTCGGTAGACAGTTTTCTTAAAACATAATCGGCGTTTTTACGGTAACGAGGAGGGATTGTTTGGACGATGTCGAGCCAGGCTTCATTCTCCAAACCCGTCGCTTCATCTGATGGGGATGTGTTTGATGTCTCAGCAGGTAGAGTCAGGTTGATTGGTCGTCGTTCGTCTTCCCCTTGTTTGAGCAACCCTAAATATCGTTGCATCAAGGATTGGTACTTTTTAATTTTCTCATACTGGTCTAGAGAACTATCTTCTAGGACCTCCTTCATTTTAAAATCCAAATTACGCTCCGCCGTCTCTCGAATGGTTGGTTCCGGCCTGCTTAAACGTTCCAGTTGGTGAGGTGAGACAAGAAACATTTTCTGAGCTGTTCTCAAACTCATGTTGGTTAAAGTTTATTTATTTATTAGACCGCCTAAAAGACTTCCGAGGACAGGGGCGAATGCCCCCAACAAGGGTAAGATAAAACCACCCTTTTGAATCAAGACCGCCCGTTTTTTCTTCAGACTTTTTTTCTTATCGGCCAATTCTCTGATCACCTTCTTTTGCTTTTTTAGCCTCTTATACTGCGAAGGACTCAGCGGTATGTGACCTTTTAAGAGATTTAGAGCAATCTCGCAGAGAGCTTTCACCAAGCTACCGGGACCGCGCAAAAGTATGTCTTTACGTTTCTTGGGCTTGGCGTGAAACAAAGTTTTGAGCAGCGGAGCATTTCTTTTTAAAAGCTTCGACATCTTATTAAGTCTTGGGTATGTAGACGGTAGGCCACTGATGAGCTAGTAAGCCCGTCCTCAGTCTATATTGATCTGGACATGTCGGGGTTAAATCCACTAATAAATACCCGTGAGCGTCTTTGGTAGCGTCTTCAAAGCTTTCCAAAAAATACTTTTTCTTTGAGGGAAATATCTGATTAGCCAAAACACTCGTTTGTAATTTATCACGCGGGTTTTTAAACAACACCATATAATTACTGTTGAGGCTGATTGTCCGGCTGTATTTACCTTGATGAAAAATGTTCTGCGTTAACATGATGACGCTCATATTCCTATGATGTCTATATTGGGTAAAAATTCTTACGACCTCAGGGTGGTCCGACGCCTGAAAGATGACGTCGTCCAGAATAACCAAATGACTTTGACGCGCTGGAAACAAACTTTCATCCTCAAAAGAATCAGGGAGACCTTTCACAAAGTTAATATTTTTATTCAGCTTTTGAAGTTCCTCGTAGAGAGGTTGAAAAGAAGTGTAGATCCATACAACATTGTCAGGAAGACTTTTCATAACATGGTTACAATTTTCCAAGATACTTTTTACAAAATATGTTTTTCCACACCCGCTTGGTCCAGATATTAAACAAGAAAAGGGGGGTTGAAGCCTCGGATCAAAATCAACTTGATTTAACTCCATTTCACAAAACACACTAATAACCGAAAGGCAGGGTGCGTCCGTGGGGGATAAGACGTCTCTTGTCATATACTACCCTGAACTTTTTCATGAATGACATGTTTTTTAGGTGAAAACCCTTTTTGTTACGCACGATAGTGTGTTGAGGCGTTTCAATCGTTCTGGTTTGTGTGCCTGATGAGTCAATGTACCCTTCGACTAAATTCTTGATGCTGTCAAAATTGACGCGTTTGCAAGTGTCATGGGTCTGTGTGATACCTTTTACCTTCATTACCGTTTTCATGCTGTTCCTAGTTTGGTAGGCGTAACTTTTAGGACCCGCTGAAACAAACTCCTGAATGCTATCTCCTCCCAACTCGTCAGTCAAATCCCCCAAATAGTCACCTAATTCCAAAGGACTTTCGCCGTCTTTGACTACATAGACGAGGCTGTCCGTGTCGGTGTACAAAACACTCGTCTGCAGTCGCTCCAAATATGCGTACATTTTTAGACGTGCATAAGCCGTGGTCATGCATGCTGCAAAGATGTTAGCGGTTTTGGAGGGGGGGACGTTGCAACGTCGGTGGTAGCTGTACTGCACGATCGACCTTTGATCGTTGAGGAAGTGAAAGGCTTTGATCTCGTACAACCCCGAAAATAACAATTCAAAGAAGCGTTCTGTGCTGCTTACAATCTCTGTTTTATCCAAATTATCACGCTGTCCCAATTTGCCCCAAAAGTTGTTGAGGCATAATTTAGACACCTGCCTCTTACCCGCATTCACATTTATTTTTGAGGGGTCTAGTCTAATACCTTGGTGAGTCTCATAGTTTTCGATGTACTTTTCCCTACCTGCCTGATCAACGACGTAGGAAGGATACCCCGAGGCCTCTTGCTTCCCTTTAAGGAATGTATCGATGTATGCTTTGAAGACGTCGCTACTCGACGAGTCAAAATGCCACACCTCCGTAATTTGTGATACGGTGTAGCCCAGCTCGAGAGCCTTGTTGAATTCAGGCGTAACCCAAACACCGGTTAAGGCTCTCTCGTCATCGTTATGCGAACACGAACTTTCTTGATTGTTAAGTTCTGCGCACGTGCGACAAAGTGTAAACACCAGTTTACCTCTTGCCGTTTTGTACGGCAGCAGGGGGAAATAGAGGCCTCGTGGAGGGTTGACTTTAGCTCTGATGAACCCGAAATACTTTTGGGGGTCATCGAAATTGTCGTGAATGATGGTAGGATGTCCTAACGGATAGGCACATGTGCTGTTGACAAAAGGATAAAGCGATGTAACATCGACGTACATTACACGTTCACCGGGGGCAGCCGTATAACGTAACACGAAGGCATTCGTTCTCCCTCCAAAAAGAGCTTTACGTGGTATAAGAGGCTCAGGGAATTTTGAATTGCGCAAGAACTCTCTTATATCCGGATTTGACTTTTTTAACCGCAGCCACTCATGCTCCCACATCAACACAAGCTGTACACCGTGCTTGACTTTTAGATCCTGTATTTTCTTTTTAACCCTGTCAAACTTTTCTTGAAACGGTCGTTTACTCATAGGACACTTTTGAGTAGGATCGTAACATTCACGGCATCCGTGATAGAAACATCCGAGATATTCCCATACATATTTTACGCCGTCTATCAAAGCGTACCCGTCTACATAGTACTGCCCGATCTTGACCTCCCCCTTGTTTAAGGCGTGAATAATAGGTATTTTTTGGCTGTGCGCCACCCACATTAGGTATTGGATCGAGTCGTGTGAGAATGATTTGGATTGTTGTATGTAATTATCGGTCGGCGTAATAGCCAATGTTTTAGGTGTTAGGAAATTGTTCCGGAACACCTTCATGCAGGAGGAGGCGATAGTTACAGAATTGAACGGGTCTGTACCAGTCGCATTAAGAAACTCCTCTCTAAATTTCTCACAAGCTGTCGCCAAAATATTCACGTCATTTCTGCAGTACATTAGAGCTTCCTGAGCAAAATTGAAGGTCCCCTTACACGCTACCTCGTACCATTCAAAAAACTTTGTACGATGGACCGTCGACATACGCTCTACCCCATAATATTTTGGATCAGGGTAGGGACCGATGTAATTTAAATGGTCTAGAGAGCTAAAGCCATGGGGGAAATACCCTTTAGTTTGATCGATGAAACCTAGAGCTTTAGGCAAGGAGCTGAGGGGCATCGTGAGGAAGGACAAGGAGTCGATGTACCCCAGTTTGTAGTCCGTATCTGAGAAACAAATGACTTTGCTCCCTTGCATAATGACGCTGACATTAACCCCCATGTCTACCATTTTGTTTAGAATGATGTAAGCGTCAAAACCTTTGGCGTTGTGAGCGATTAGTTTAGACTGTTCAAAACGAGGGTTCCTGACATAATCAAGAAATTGATCGACGCAATCAAGACCCAACCAATGTTTTTCCAACCCCTTTGTCGATTTGGTACAGACTAGGTAGGGTTTGTGTTTACCGTCAGCACCTACGAATGTTTCAAAATCGTAGTAAATTATTTGTTTACAAGGCGCTTCCGGTTTTAGAGGCTGCATGTAACACAGATGAGGGTTTCCTCTCGCCTCATCACCGCCCTTAGGTAGAACCTCTCCACATACTGTGCATTTGGCTTGAGGGCATTTATGTTTAACATTCTCCCCCTGTGATTTGACGTAATATTCCACACTGCATTCGCTACATTTTTTGTATTTCTCACAGTTGCTAGTCTCGGATTTTGAGGTCTGTCTGCGTTCTTTGTGTTTAACGAAGCAACTCTCGTTCTGACATATTTTGTTACAATCGTTACAATGAATGGCTTTGAACGGTTGTTGTTTGCAGGTAGGGTCGAGACAGATGTGACAATGCCCCTCACAACTATGTTGTTCTTGGTTTTTATGCCCTTTGTAACAATGACTGCAAAAGTAGGATTTCCCTATGAACTCCTTAACCGATTTTATTCCATAATAGTGTCCGTCTAATAGCAGTAAGAACACTGAGTCCTCTGATTTGGGGTATTGCGTCTCAAAAAAAGACAGGGGGCGTTCGCAATCCGCTCTATAAGCTATAACGATTTTGCGTTTCACAAGCGTTTCAAATTTGTGTACGTCCCTCAGACTAACGGCAGTCTCACAAGTCAACCCCACGCTTTGCTGTAAATAACGAGCCCTCTGTGTAGCCTGATCAACAGTCAACGATCCGTCAAGCAGGTATGCTAACGATCTAGCAAAGCATAATTTATCATTTTTGTCATACGTTATGTACAAACATCTCTTCTTCTTTTGAACCATTTCATCATTTGTAGTCAAAATTAGTTTGCGTTTGGCACCTCCTCCGCCATTAACATCAAATACAATCTGTACAACAAGTTCTAGACTATTGTCGGCCAGTACCTCTGTATTAGATTGTGCGATGCGATCTAGCAAATTATGGACTGCGTCAGTTACGTCATTCGGGTCATTAACAGCATCTAGGTAACAGTGCTCCCTCACATTTTCACCCACTATTTCTGCTTGGACTATATCACCGCGACTAGTCGATCTGATTACCTCCTGCACAGCTTCATTCAAATTATTGCCAATGTTTGTGTAGAAGGCTGCAAAATCAAGGGGGTCTTCGGGTCTCGTTGTATTTAGACGTCGTCTTATCTCCAAGTTGTTAAAATTCGGACGCCTAACTTGTCCCCCCACCTGTCTGTTTGTGTCTGAAGATTGTTGCAAGGTGGATTGTGTACTGGGGGTTGGTGCTGGGGGATGTTCTGCTTGAATGTGTCGATGTACCCGAGACTGTTGTTGGAGGTCTTGTCTAGCTGGTGTACTACTACCACCAGCTTCTGTCTGTTGCGTTTGATTGTGCGTGTATGGTTGGTATTGAAAGTTTTGTGTATTTGACACAAGTGTCTGCTGGCAATGTGTACTGCTGCTACCTTCTGCATATTGCATTTGATTGCGTGGGTGTGGGTGGGAATGTTGTGAAAATGATACAGAGGATTGCTGTTGGTCATTTCTATGTATGTCTGGTTCAAGTATGTCCTCAACGGCTTCGTCGTTTGAAGATGACTGGTTAAGACGTGCAAGAGCCCTCTCTAAAGGATTAAAGAAATCAATAAAATCCTCAATGTGTCTTATAGCCACAAACGGATCGCCATCATCGCCGCCGATTTCATCAGGCATTTGAAAAGGCTCGATTTGCATAGAGATCTCATCGTTTAAGGCATTTACAATTTCAGCCAAACCTTGACCTACATTATCTAAATCCATGTCACCCCCCTCAGAGTTTTCCATTTCAGATTCGCTTTCAATCGGTGGAAACCCGACGAATTCACCTTCCTCTTCGGCCCTCACGTTTTCACGCCTTAATATCTCTTCTTCTTCTTCTCCTTCTTCTTCTTCTTCGTCAGATATTATTATGACCTCAGGTTGAGCAGTCTCTGGGACCGTCTCGCTCAGTATATCACCACCTATAATCATACAACATTACCGGTTCATTTAAAAAATAGTAATACATAGGTTTGATTTTATTTAAATAAAAAAAAAAAAGGAAATTTACCGTTCACTCCTGCAGATAATTCGTCATCCAATTCTTCCTCATCACTCGTAATTACGAAAATCTCCGGCTGTCTAACCCTCTCGTTCACATCCTCATTCAATTCTGTAAATATCCATTACTAACAGTTAATTTTAAAGCAAGAAAAAGCTCTAAACGTTTCAAAAAAAGAAATACGCCGGATTCCTGTCACAACATCGCCACCTTGTGACGCTGAATAATAATACAGTTGAATTTCATCCAACAACGCTTCTAATTCTGTAAAAATTCAAATTTAAAATAAGAAATACGAACTCATTCACTCATTCAAAAAAATAATAAAATAAAAAAAAAACTCTCCTAACTCTATAAAATTAAAATAAAAGTAAAACAAAAAATACATATTAATACAGACTTATTCCAAAATCTCTCATAACTTAAAAATAAAATAAACGCTATAAGTATAAAAATAAAGTCATGCATCATTCCATTAAATAAATAAATCACTCACTAAGATGCTTGCTTTTCCAGAAGCTTCATTAAGATGTAGGGTTTTTTTATTTCATAGCAAAAACATTAATAGAAGTGAATATAAGTGCCACATTTGTATGAGTATATATACATATATAGATAATATCAAGAGTTAATTACCTGGATTCATCTTGGAAGCTCAGAGCCGATACCTCTTGAGAATTTTTCAGAGAAGTGAGTGTGGCATTGCGAAGGCCTCATATTACTTTTCCCCCTTCACCATAATAGAAATGGCTAGTACTTTTCCCCCGGCGGTTTTACCCATACTAAACCACTCCCTCCGATCACGTCATTCAATCTCATTATTATTCATTATTCACTCAATCTAGGGGGGCGTGCACCGGATCCGGAAGTTAACCAAACAATTAGCATTTGAACCCGGGTCAGCCATGATATCTGCAAAAACAGGTAGGAACACCACCTACACATCATCCATCTTCATTAAGGGGTCATTAATCTTCATTAAATGACATCAGGAAGTCATTAAGGGTCATTCATCTTCATTATATAACACCTGGAAGTCATTAAAGGTCATTCATCTTCATTAAACGACATCCGGAAGTCATTAAAGGTCATTCATCTTCATTATACGACATCCGGAAGTCATTAAAGGTCATTCATCCTCATTAAACGACATCCGGATATCGTATAATGAAGATGAATGACCTTTAATGACTTCCGGAAGTCATTAAATGAGGGGTAATGACCTTTAATGACTTCCGGATGTCATTAAAGGTCATTCATCTTCATTATACGATATCCGGAAGTCATTAAAGGTCATTCATCCTCATTAAACGACATCCGGAAGTCATTAAAGGTCATTACCCCTCATTAAATGACATCTGGAAGTCATTAAAGGTCATTAACCCTCATTATATGACATCTGGAAGTCATTAAAGGGTCATTCATCTTCATTAAACGACATCCGGAAGTCATTAAAGGTCATTCATCTTCATTATACGACATCCGGAAGTCATTAAAGGTCATTCATCCTCATTAAACGACATCCGGAAGTCATTAAAGGTCATTACCCCTCATTAAATGACATCTGGAAGTCATTAAAGGTCATTAACCCTCATTATATGACATCTGGAAGTCATTAAAGGGTCATTAATCTTCATTAAATGACATCAGGAAGTCATTAAGGGTCATTAATCTTCATTAAATGACATCAGGAAGTCATTAGGGGTCATTAATCTTCATTAAATGACATCAGGAAGTCATTAAGGGTCATTAACCCTCATTAAATGACATCAGGAAGTCGTTAAAGGTCATTAACCCTCATTATATGACATCTGGAAGTCATTAAAGGGTCATTAATCTTCATTAGGGAGGGGTCATGACCCATACATGACCCCCCTAATCTAATTAAGAATGTCATCCATCAAATTTTGACAGAAGCGGCCTTGTAATATTCTCTCAGGATGAGGGCTCTTATAAAGACAGATGGAAATAAAATGGAAGAAAATAATTTCATTTGAGTAAGATACTGCATCAGTATACACCGACAAAAGTGAGCCTGACGTTTAAAATGAACAATTCTGTAGACATGACTATCACAAATAGACTCACAACAAAAGTCTCAAGGAGCCAAGTAAGAAGGAGACAGGACGTCTACCATTTTAGTTTGAAGCGGACATTTTACTGTAATTTCCTACGACAAACATAGAGATTTTATCTGAATCCTACTCAATTTAAACCACATATGGTAGGCCAACCCCAAATTTTTAAAATGGTGATTTTTGTGGATTGGAAGACAATGGTAGCAAACTGATAGCTCGCCATAAAACATGAAACTAATAAGTTTGAATATTACACCCTCAAAGCCAGTTTTCACTGAGCAACATGAAATTTAGTAGGCTTGTCCATCATTGGAAGATCCACAAAAGTGGAGATGTTCTTGCAGTTCCTGCTTTTTTTGTGCACTGATCTCATCTCTCTGTGCTGAACATAAACACAACGAGGGGAGCCGCTTCAATTGGCTGGGAGTCGGCTGCATTCCCACCCCACAAAGGCACACAATGGGGCAAACACTTCTTCTACCTGTGCCAATTTAGCAAAATATCAAAAGAAAGACTCCACCCATGCACAACTGCACATCGATAAGTTGTGCTGTGCGCTAGACTTTTACCGGGCACCAAAATATTTAGTTTTCTTTAGTTTTTTGAGTCAGTGCGCATTTTTCAGATCTAGACATTAATTGGGCATTGGGCACTGAAGTGTAAATCCACCCTTTGTACTGACTGCTTGTAACAGTTGATGCTCCCGACTGTGGAAACTTCTGGCTTGTTGCGTGACGTGTTAAAATGGCCTCCAGATTTCCTACTTATATAATTCTAATTATTACTCAATGGCAATTATGGAGGCAGTTGACAAGGCCACGACCTACGCACATCCACAGCACCGAGGCGTCTGCTGAATGACTAACGTTGCACTTTTTGAACAGGCACAATTTCAGCCTATGAACTTGGCACTGGCAGTCGTGACGCACACCATCCCCCCCCCCCAGGCCCCCTGGCTCGCGATTGTCACCGCGACCGTCTCAAGACACCTCAGCGGTAATTAGTGTAAGACCCCGCGAAGAGTATCAGTCAGGTTCCTGCTCTAGTGATTTGTGAAGCCCCCACCCTCACTTCAAGCTACATGCCCACCAGTGTACATCGCACACCTCAACGCCGCCTACACACACGTGGAAGCAGTCAATGGACACCGAACTCGGCCCGGTCTTAAGTCAAGACGCGCAGGGGCTTTGAATGGATGATCTGTTTACGGAGCAGAAGAAAGGCAGACTATCGGGTTGCCAGATCTGGAACGCATTGATGTCGACGACGCTAGTTTGTCAGATGAAACTGCCAACGTTTTGATACGCAGCAGATGACTTGCAGGAGCCATACAAGCTCTTTGACAACTGACAAGGAGATCTGTGAAAGAGCTTAAAGATTCAAGATTCAAAGCGTATTATCAAAATAACAACAGGGAAACATGTTTCCCTTGTGCAATGTCATTCTTACTCTGTTGGCCCACATGGATGCCAAAATAACGGAAGACATAAAAAAAGCTGAAAAGATAAATAGTGCAAAGTAAAAAATAAAAAAAATGTATTGGTGAACACCCACTGTAAACAGGAAGACAAGTGGCGCCTAAACAGCAACTGCACAACTCGCAAAAGATTTACAATTTCTCTCTCATCAATGGAGTTGCACTCATTACCTCCACCAGGGAGGATTTTATTTAGTCACTGTTGGTGTTTATAAAATGGACACAATAACTACGTGTGAAGGTTTTGGTTTGGTTGGATTTTGGTGCAAATCCAGGAATTTTTGTAAATTCCTCATTCATTCCAATAAATGCACATGGAAAGTTTTCAACTGTGAACATTTTTTACCTCTTAGTAGCAGTGGTGGCAATAAATCCTCCAAAACTCATTTAAATTTCATCGAAATGCTTACAACTTGTCAGATTTTGTCTACCAGTCCAACAGCTCAATTAAAGAATTCTCGGTATTGGTTTCTAAGGGAAATGTGGCGATATAGTCCGTTTTGACCTCAACAAAAACACCCGACTGAGCAAATTTGATTCAATTCTCTCCCCTATCCTGCGCTCTCCTTATAACTTGCCGACATTCCCTCATTTTACAACACAAGGACGGGAAAACAGCTGCGAGTTCGCTCTCTAAAAAAAAAAAAAAACATCCACAGCAACACAACAAAATTTCCCAAGAAATGGGCGGCAGCTGCCTTGTCCTTTTCCTTTTTTTTTTTTTTTTTTTAATCAAACAGAAGTAACGTTTTATTTTTAAAGGGTGTTTGTGGCACTCAACGAGAACTGCAGACCATATCCTGTTTTTGAAGGCCCGGGTGGTGTCTTTATGGCACGTCGGGCATGTTTCGTCATACATTAAGGCAGAAGGACACTTAAATGCTACCTGATGTTAGCGCCACTGGTATTTTTTTTTTCCTCTCTCGCTCAAGGCGTGCCTTAGAGAGCATGCACAACAATTTTGCCATTTACTGCGGTCACAAGATGGTCCGCTGCCGCTGTTATATTGGTTTGGAATGTACCATTCTATTTTGGAGCAAGACCACTCGGTGGGTTGTGGGCCACTATGGTCACTGGCCCACTCACAACAGAGGCTGACGACTGGCTCGGAAGCAAAGCCTCTTTAACGCGGGAGGGACATTTTTGAGGCCAATGTGTCAACAGTTCTACAATGCAAAGAAAGAATTATGAGCAACAGAAAGCGCTACTACTGTGTTTTCTTTAAAAATTCTTGTTAACAAATTGTTTTGTTGAGAATTCCAACGTTGCATTGTTTGAAAACAAAAAAAAGGTTCAAAGAGTCCTTGTTTTGGCTGAGTTCATATTTGCTAAATGCAGCTTGTAAAAAATTCTGACAACGCAGGCCTGACAAACTTGATTGTAACAGCACTGAATTCAAATAAATTCACGAATCTGCACCTTTATTTTGGAATGTCACCATAATTTGTCAATAAAACTTGATTTGGAAACCAGTTGGACATTTTTGAACATTGCTATGACACTCAGAAAGCTGTACCACTAACACAACTCTGCTTTTTCTTATTAAAAAATAGATGTATAGTTAAGAAATTACCCTGCCAGGAATTTCCCATGCACTTTTGTTGAAAATACGAAAATATATATATAAAAACACCGCTTCAGCCCACTGCAAGTGGACTACTCTGAGTTTAAATAATCTAATTTACAATAACCACATCTATATTTTGGAATGTCATCTAAATTCAATGCTGACATTTGACACAAATTGATTAAAATGTTCATATCTGCAATGAAGAGAAAGTTGCAACTAATGCTAAACTCCACTATTGCATACAATTCTATTCAACAAACAACTCTAGATTTACAAGATTTCTCTTTGTAAATGATTATTTGTATTTTTTGGTACCCATTATCCCATTTAGCTTGCGTTCAAAGAGTCCTTGTTCTGTGTCGTTCATCGCTGGTAATTACAGAGGTCGACGCTGTTGTTGAAATTGTGCCACAAACTGTCAGAAGCGCCACTCAGAGGGCGAAACAAAATAAGCAACGTTTCGGCGCGTAAAAGTAACAACTCCACGGCCGCAGCGGCACCTCGTTTATTTGCCCAGACGGCCTCCGCCGGTGGAAATCGCAGAATTAACTGACAGATTTGAAAATATTTACGGAAAGACCAACGTAGCAAAGTGAACATCAGAGAGGGGCAGAATGAAAACGCCTCCCTCGTTGACGATTGTTAGCGTTTCGGAATGCTGAACAGCTGTCCGCCTACATTACATAAAGACTCCCAGGTCTTGAAATATTCTTGTTTGCTCCTGAATTTTTACCGTTAACGCTACAAAGATCTGCAGACTACATAGCAACAGCAACAGAGAAGCTACTATGTTGATAGTCTCCATCATACTGTATAAATGATAGCATGCGTGGTATACAGTAAACACCTGCTATATTTATTTTTTATTTATTTATTTATTTATTTATTTATTTTTAGAGCTCAGAATTGTTCATTCGGTAGTCTTACCGATTCAACGTCTTATCATCATTGCTCTTTTTTTTATTTTTTATTATTATTATTATTATTTTTTTTTTTTTTTTTTTTTTTTTTTTTTTTACAGTAAACACCTGCTATATTGCAGTTTATTGTTCGCTCCCCACCTGTGCTACAGCACACATTTTTAAGCAATCATTTCTCAAGGTATTTACAGTATAAGAATTTAGAGTTGCGCGCCTTCAGTGTAGTACCACTTAGCCTACTACATATGTAAGCTGGCTTTGATTTGGAGCAAATAATGGGATGCAGGCAAGTCAGCGAAGGCCCCCCTGAGGGGATGGGCTGCCTGGTGCGGTTCTCAGGGTCCGCAGCTAAAGTTGAGCTCGAGGCTAACGGGCTTGTGTTTTGCCAAACATGATACTATTCACGATAAGGCCTGGAAGGATGAGAGGTTTGGGATCCAGTCATAGCAGGCAGCATTGTGCGCTGTTTTGAATTTACAAGCTTTTCTATGACAAAGACAAGTTTGTGGATTTCAGCAAATTTTGACAAATACTTCCCATCACTTAATTAGTAGAAAATTACCAAAGAATGTCCTGAACCTAAAAAACATTTTGTTTTGTTTTTTCCTTCAGTGAAAAAGACATCAAATTGGCAGATTTGTGCAAGTATTGGGTTCAATGTCCATTTTTGTTCACATAATTTTTCCATTCGTGTTGCAATCCTAGTCAGGATCAGCAATGCAGAAAATTGAGGTATATTCATCTATGTGAAGACACAGATCATAATTATCAACTTGATTTATTGAGGGACACATTTTCAATTAATCACTTAATTCCTAGGTCCAATCACTGATGAGCTATTTTTTAGAACTACTTGAGGGACTACCTGATGCCCATGGGCATCATGTTATTGATTCAAGATAAAGCATCTTAATTCTGAGAGCGCTACAAAAAATTTTTGACTATCCATCCTAGGCAGTCTGATTTGAATAAGTTCCCTACATCGTCGAGCATGTGACAGCAAATGTGAACAATTAACAATCACTTTTAAAGAATTAATATGCAACACTGCAACATGCAAGAGATGACACAGACGCAGTTACAATAAAGTTAGAATGTCAACTATGGCTGATTTATTGGAAGTGGAAGGCTTTAATATGAGACACATGGTTTCAATAGATAGTGATTTGCAAGCGATGTAAAAGTGACTTATACAGGAGCCTGTCAAGGGAAGGAAAATGATGGAAGACAGACACAGCTGCGTGCCGGACGGTGAAGACGATGCCGTACTATATGTCTTATAGGACTTCGATATATGGTATGTTGGCAATGTTAGCTGTGAAACTGATCTTTCTTGTTTGCCTTGGAACCTGCATGTGAAGGTTGACTACCATAATAATCGATGATAATTTTCTTTAGCTTGTCTATGCTGTTTCTATTATGTTAGCATTAAGCTAAAAGACATTTGTTGTTTAAATTTGTTGTTTTACATGTCAAAAAGTACATTTCTAATTGCACGCCTTCAGTGTAGTACCACAACTGGCTGTACTGTGAGTCTGCTAGCTTAATGCTAACAATGCGAAATCATGCTGCGAGTCTGCTACCTTAATGCTAACGTGAAATTGTGCTCTGTCTGCTAGCTTAATGCTAAAATTAAATCATCAAAACATAAAATGATCTGTAAAAGTAACCATTTTGTATGTCATTATTTTTAACAATTTGTGCCATAAGGTATTAAAGAGTTTCCTTTGGATTGAGTTAGCTCTGCTCTCTTTTACTGGCCAGTTACAGGACTTCAAAAGGAGGGTTAAGTGCCCGAGTGGGAGGCCCAACACACCGTTTCCTCTTGAGCGTGGAGGACCGTGTAGGCCAAGCAATGGGCGAGACGAGGGCAACTTTTTCCCTCGTTTTTCTGCGCCGAAGTGTCCGACTGATCAGCGGCCAGTCGGCTCACTTTCGAAGACAGTTGTCTCTGTCGCTTCCTGAGCAGGACCAAAGCCTTTTGTGACTAAACTAATGGAATGAATTACCCAACTGGAGCAAATTACAGATTTTTTTATTTTTTCTTCCCCAGTAGACGTCGCTTGCCCTTTTCGGTATTACAATATGCCTTCAGAACAGGAACTGAATGGGGAAGTTGTAAAAGTTCAGTCCCAGACATGTCTATAACAGATTAGGTTCAGGTATTTATGATTCTTTTAATAATTTCTCCCGGCAATACTATTGAGGATGACTATGTCAAACGAGCTGCAGGTTGCCTTTGAGCTACTCTTTACATCTGCTCTACTACATTCATTCGAGGCCCTGCTCACACACAGAGGCTGGAACCACTCGGACCAAACACAGAGAAGGTGAAATTGCGTTGTTCAGCTAAACAAATAATCATACAGGCAGAAAAGATGAGAAACATATCTCAATGGAAACAATCAGAGTGGATGGCACCTTTAAAGTCTGCTATTGAATAAAATTCAAAACTCATATTTGCATTTTGCAAACTCCCTATTTTATCGTCACTGCGTTTGTTCATCCATCAGTTCGTCAATTAGCAGGCTAGCTGGGAACAGTTCCATTGATGCCACAGGAACAAACACGGTAAAAATCCTCACCAAAATGTAACAAAGTTTTCCTCCACAAGCCTTACTTTATGTTGTCTTTTCATCACTTTTGGTCACTTTTCAGTGACCAATCAACACACTCCACTCCACCCTGTCAGTGTCCAAACACAACAGTAAACTTGACCTTATAATGCGTGTTGTCCGGCCTCGTCATTGTGAAAACCTGTTTTACGGGCGGCTCTTCTTGGAAAATCTGTGCGTCAACTCCCACACATGCAGGGACCTTTTCATGTCCCTTTTCTCCCAAGCTTCTTGTAATTGCCATTCATCCGCTACCTCTAGTGTTGCAGAACTTCTAAAAACTTGATCTTGCTTTGACAAGAAGAAAACCAGAAATTGTCTCAAGGGTCACAGAAACAATTGTCTTAAAATGTTATTTACATTTTTGGGGTACAATTTTACAAATACTCAGTTTCTGTACTCAAATAGGTTTTTCAGGTTTCCTTAAGTTACATATAACTTAAATATACTTTTACTGTGGATGATGACCTGACATTTAAAAAAAAAAAAAAAAAAGGAAAAAAAAAAAAGATCATATTTACGTTCCTAAAATGCCAGGTCAATATGGACGAAATGTATCAAATCTTGTGGTCTAAAATTAAATTAACAGATGACTCGTAAATGTTGGGACACAGTAACAAAGTGAAATATTCTCAATCCATTGATTATCACCGAGAAAACGGAACCAGCAGTAGGTGTTGAAACACACACATTGAAAGCATTTAACCACCATTTTCACAAGCGTAGAAAAAGAAAAAATATTTTTTGCATCGGAAGCACGTTTTTCTTTGACTTGACATTCCAAGCCTTGCAAAAATAGTCAAAAAGACAAAAACACAGGCACAGCCCGGAATAAAAACAAGCGCGCGCACACGCATGTACACATTTACTGGAAGAGTGACAAAGCATTGCAGCAGCAGAAGAAAAAGAAATAAAACAAGTGGGCAAAACCACGTTGAGGGTGAGGGGGGAATAAAACGGCCTCCATTATTATCAAGGGTGGAGTTCTGCCACAAGTGCATTACTCATCCAATAGTCACTTTATCCCTACCATCCCAATATATTTATATTTAGATCAATAGTAAACACTGTGAGCACCCACAGAAACTAACAGGATGAAACAGTTTACGGTCTACCGATTAAGCCTGATGAAAATTTAAGATGGTTGTTTGACTGTTTCAAATTATAATTAGCATTGTGTAATTATGAAAGTGCATATAAGTGATCAATAGTCACAAGGAACGCATATTCAGCTTA
This sequence comes from Festucalex cinctus, assembly GCF_051991245.1. Lineage (NCBI taxonomy): Eukaryota > Metazoa > Chordata > Actinopteri > Syngnathiformes > Syngnathidae > Festucalex > Festucalex cinctus. The sequence goes on from NC_135431.1 coordinate 12,654,967, forward strand.
AAAAAAACAGCAATGCTAGCAAAACTAAGTTAGCATTAGCACTGTAAGGAACAGACAGTAGCCCCTGCTTTCGTCCGCTTTAGGTCGACAATCGTGAATTTAGTCTTTCCAACAATTATAGACACAAGAGAGATGATTGTAGTAGCATCAGGACACCAACTGAGACACTTCATTCCTGTAGGCTGTCTCTTCTGCAATGTAATCAATAAACTTGCTGATAATGGTCTCATCCTGGGAGAAGATGCAATCATGGGTCTACAGCAGAGGGCTGAGCACACAGCCTTGTGGCATTCCTAATTATAATTGCCCATCCATCCATTATACGAAACAATTACTGTATATTTTTAGAATTTGAATTATCCAATTCGGATTTTTATGTCCTTGTATGTCTTATGCAATATCATTGGATTTTACATTTGTGTATTTTTCAAGGAATGTTTTTTTTTTTTTGTCAAATTGTCTGTTGTACAATATTTGGAATTATTTTCTCATATTTGTGTAATATGTTTTCTGTATTTTATTTTTTAATAATAGTTTAGAAAGACTGGAAACCCCCCCCCCCCCCTCCCCCACCACCACCACCACATTCATGTTAATTCATGTTTTCATCTAAAAAGCTAGAATTTTTTTTCGATATATTTTTTTAAATAATTTTTTGCTTTGGCTCTGTTACCGTGCAAACAGTTGGGTCAAAATATAACTGAATTTGGATCAAACATGGACCGATCCACTACTTGGGTCAATTTGACTCAACTTTATGGGTTGTTATGCACCAAGCAAACTCCGCCCCCAAAATAGGAGTCGTTTTGCATAAAATAAGCCAAAAAAATTGGGTCTTTTTGTATAAAGAAACCAAAAAGTTGGGTCGTTTTGTAATACAACAAACAAAAAAAGTGGTCGTTTTGTACAAAACACAACAAAAAGATGGTGGTGTTTTGTACAAAACAAACCCACAAAAATTGGGTTGTTTTCTACAAAACAAGCCAAAAAATTGGGTCGTTGTGTTCAAAACAGAAAAGTTGGGTCAAATTGACCCAAATAGTGCATCTGTCAATTACTGACCCAAATGGTGTCATGTTGGACCCAACTTTTTTTAGAATGTTCAGTCACTCAAGATTGAGTGCATTACTGTTTTTATGCGATAATTTAAACAGTGGTAGTACACTTTTAGGTAATTTTATACTTGTACAGTATCTCGAGAGCGACTTAACGCGTTACAATGCCTGTGCACTTAATAAAAAAACGTTTTATGATGATCACAGAGAAGAAGCATTACATGTCTCAAACTGAAAGGGAAGCGAGTGTGTAAATGAGCAGGGAAGAAAAAGTGACTTAAGATGGCTGAGGGTGTGAGGTTAGAGGTCACGAACCCGACACGTGTAGCTACTTGACCCCGAAAGTGAAGAAGAGGGCGGGTCACGGAAGGCAGCGCTTTATTATTGTGGTTTACGAGCTGCTCAAGCCAGAGCTGTTAGAAGCTCCTAAATCACACCAGGCGATCACTTTTCCCAGCTGAGATCTTAACCCTCCAACGCCTCATCAATAATCATTGAAGAAAAAAACAACAACAGAAAGTTCATTTGAAAGCAATAAGACATATTTATTAGCTTGGACTGAACTCTAAATCAATAAAGCAACTGACAACTTTGTAATAGTGGTAATTTTAGGTTGGGTTTTTTTTTTAAGATTGTTTTGAAATTGTTTATTCTCGTTATGAGGGCTGTAATGTCGGGCAAAAAAATAAAAATAAATTCAATTTGTAACTTGGGTGTAAGGCTGGGGTGTTCAAACTATGGTCTGTGGGCCATTTGTGGCCAGCCATCAATCTTTTGCAGCCTGCGCCATTTGTTCAAAATAATATCTCCTACCTAAATTGATTTTACATACTGTAGAGCTTTTCTAAATATGCAAAGACACTGTTAAAGTAACATTTCTCTTAGTAACACTGTGGTGAATAAAGATAAGTTTTATAAACAAAAATGATTTGCTCTACTTTCTGCTAAGACTAAAATTCACATTTCAAGGATAAGTCAGACCACCTAAAAATATTACTAATATCCGTGCCGTAATCTGTCAGCCAGAGGCTGAGCAGCACTGTCGTTGTTGACCGTACTTCTATTTCAGCTTTTACTAGGAGGCCGAGTAATGTGCTGATAATCAAACAGTAGGGTGTTCCCTATTGATGAAGAGTCAACGCAGAGAGTGTCAAAGGAGAGAGCCCTGTTATGATGATGGTGATGATGATCTCAAATGAATCCTGCGCTCTCCAGCACAGTTTATTAGTTTAGGCCAGGGGCCACTTGTAGCCTCGCCGAGTGGACGCTAATTGTACGCGCGCTCCTTAAGCACCGACCGCAGCAATAATAGACGGAATTATGCCATAAATTCCCTCCAGATGTCCACTCACGCCCGCCCCCACATCTCCAATTTGACGCTTCGCACACCGGCCATGTGCACACTCACACACAGTTCCGCGCACACATATTGTGGCTTTGGTGAAGTGTTTGCATTGTCGGATTGTTTCCATACCGGGTGTTAGCATGCTGCGTTTCCTCACCGCCGGTGCAATTACAAGCAGTATTAGCTGATGAGTGTTTTGTTAACCTCCTAATAAGATGTCCTACCGCCTATGCTGAGCTCACAGAGACGCCATTCAATAATAAGCAAGAGTCCTTCAAGAAGAACAAAAAGAAAACGCCACTGGACAACTGTTGACAGCAGTTGAATATCCTTTTTCCAATCAGAGACCCTGTAAATCTGGCACATTCACATTTACGGTAAAATTCAAAGAACTACTACAACCATGGAGCAGCAACAAATAGAGTACAAACGGAGCACACAACAATAATCCCAGGCCGATATAGTTTTTTGGGGGAGTTTAGTTTGGGGACTTTGTCTCTTCTTTTAAAATCATGCTGCATCTCTTCCTGTAAAACGCACAGCTGTCCAGCATCTTATAGGACAATATGGTATTATATTGAAGCTGGACTTTATATTAAAAATAAAATTAAATAAATAAATTGAAAAAAAAACAAAAAAACTTTTACATTTTTTTTCAGGGGAGAATTTTCCATTTTTGTTTTTACAAGCCCCCAAAAATCTTCTACAACTGATTAAATATGTTTTCCATGAAATATCGAGGGTAAATGGGGAAGACCAAATCCTGGGACAAATACAAAACAAAACAAACCAAAACAAAAAAAAAAGAGCGAGAGAGAGAGCGAAAAAGGAAAATTTTCAGATTCCGAACTGCGAATATGCATCGACTCAATTTAAGTTGTAATAATACCATTTACTAAGGGTGTCACGATTTCGATTTTTTATCGAAATCGATCGAAATTACGTCACGATTTCGAGCATCGAAATAGAAGAGAGGACACACGATTCGATGCCCCCCCCCCCGCGCCCGCCGCCACCGCCGCCACCGCCACCTCCCAGGAAAGCAAATGAGACGCAGCCATTCAGCTACTAGCTAACGGCACTTGTTAGCTGACTTCTCCTGCAGTCATGATGGCAAGCGCGGACAGACACAGCAATGGTGCTTCAAGCCGCTCCCGCTTCTCTCGTCACCAGTTTGGAAACATTTTGCGTTCCCGGTGAGTTATGTCGACAACGTTCACGTTGTCGATAAAAAGACCACAGTTGCAAGATATGCTATGTGCGCGTACTGTACTCGGCCACGGTGTTACGCCCGGCTCGTCAAGGGGAAGGGAAGTAACACAATAACAGAAAATATAGAGTAGATAAACACGGGTCGACTTTAACATCTGAGTAGTTTTAATTGAAATTTCAGGCAGGGGTTTGACAAGGGAGTGAAAGTGGAAGGTGAACAAATAATAACCGCATTTGACAGAACTGACAGAACGGAGGAGAAACAATAACTAATAGGGGTATAATACACGGATACACAATAGCGTCGCGCTGGCACAGTCGTCCAATCGGAGTGTCGCGCTGGCACAGTCGTCCAATCGGAGTGTCGCGCTGGCACAGTCGTCCAATCGGAGTGTCGCGCTGGCACAGTCGTCCAATCGGAGTGTCGCGCTGGCACAGTCCTCCAATCAGAGTGTCGCGCTGGCGCATTCAAACTGAATGGCCCGAGCCGCCAGCCGTAACAACGGGAAACACGACAAACATGACGGGACATTTACGCAGGCATCACAAAGATTTAGATTTATCAAATTCAACTAGAAGTGGGAAAACAACGGTCCAACCAACTATTTCATCCTCATTTACAGTGAAACTTCCACACACTTCAGCTCGCGCGAAACGCCAGATCCATAGGTCTATTTATAGCAGCAGACCTGCAGCCTTGGAAAACGCTGGATTCAAACATTTAATTAGTGTACTTGAACCACGCTACAGTATGCCCAGCAACTGTAAATGTTGGGATATAGTTTGTTCAGGCTGTATTTGTTCCATGACTTTGGATACAATATATTTTTTGTTGTTGTTGCACATTGCACATTATTTTAAGAGGAACGCACAGCACACTGTTGTAACCAAAAACAGTCAATAGATGGCAGGCACCCACTGTGACTTTTTGTTTTTGTTTTTTTATTTTTTATTTTACACTTCAGTAAGAACAAGACGGTTAACTTTATATTGTAAATAAATTCTTTGAATTTGATCATTCCTGCCTAATGTCAATTATCATATATTACATAAATTTACACAAAAATAATATGGAAATTGCATCACCTATATGTAGCCGATCTTTTGAAATAAGATTTACTGTACAATGAATAGAACCAATGATCATAGACTAGCCTTAGCCTACAGAAGCATATGCCTCTGTGTTATAAAGTGGGGGAGCGGAAAAAAAAAAAAAAATCGAAAAAAAAATCGAATCGTGACCCCAAAATCGAAATTTAAATCGAATCGTGGAGTTGGCGAATCGTGACACCCCTACCATTTACCACTTGATGGCAGATATGGCTTAGTTGCACTTGGAGTCTTGCATACTACAACATGGACAGTTCTTAAAAAAAAAAAAAAAAAATGATTTGGAATCAGATGCAGGATAAACATAGTACTTCAATAAGACTAAAATTTTGAGTGAGTTGATTTTTGTGAAATAATGCACAAAATGAGACCATTTATTTTTGCACATATGCATATTTAAAATAGCATTTTTGTTGTACTTCTGGTTAGCGAGTGAGCGATTTGATATTACAGCTCAACCTCCTCTGTCCAAATTGTATGAACGCTCAGTGATGACGAAAGCCACCCACATGACTGAGGCCCCTCCCACCCACTCCACCATTCCTGCATGCTGCTGGTAGACGCTACAAGAGTTCCACTGGCCCAGGAAAGAAAATAAATAAATAAAAATAAAAAATCCCTGCAATTGCTGCTTTTAATAATACAAAATGAACTGAACTACATTTTATTCATGTTTTATTGGATGTTTTTATGTTGTAATTTTTTAAGTTTTTCAATGTCTGGGATGTTTGTAATGTTTGAATGCGAGTTCTCAACTTTGTTTTTCAGCCATGACAAAAGTAATATTTTTGTTTTTACCTGGAACAGACAATAAAACTAACTAACTAATCTATCTATGGCCTTCGAGTAGCACTGATGAAAAATTGTAGCCCCCTCCGTACATTTAAGTTGTCCATTGGTTACCTTGAGTTACCTATTATGCTGCTGCGAAGCAGATACGGAAACCTAAAGGCAAATTACATGTTTGGGGAGAGAACGACATAGCCACAAGATTTTGCTTCAACAGCTGACATTTGACGCAAGCCGAAAGATACTGTGCTACAAACTATTGCGGATCTGCAAAGCCACACAGACCACAGCAGGCAACAGTATGACAAAACAGCTCGCTGGCAGAGAGACGTAGTCCAAGAGTTCAAAGAGCAACAGGTTAGCAAATTTGATACATTTAAACAAGTTACCTTGAAACAAATGTTATGGTAATTATTTGGTGACTAGCAAACGTGAGCTCCACTGATTCAACGAAGCAATAGCGTCCCTCACGTGTTGTTTTCCCTTTTCCATCTTTTTTTTTTCTCCTCTTTTTGCCTGATGGGGATGTTAATGGCAGTGCTTGGAGAGCGATGAGCGCGACCCTGGACGAAAGGCAGAGGCAGCCAGCGGGGGGAATATAAGCGTCTATTTCTGGAGGACGAGGAAGAGCGAAGAGGAAAAGCGCGGTCAGATTTAATTATTATGTACGCTGCAGCTGAAAACGTCAGTCGGGACTTTTTCTGCCGCTTGCTCACAAAATGTTTGACGCTCGGTTGCTGTGTACTCCAACTTTGTTTTGTGTCTGCTTGCTCCGACATATTTTTTTTTATTTTTTTTTTTGCTCGCAAAACAAACCAGAATGTCCACCGTAGCGATGGCTCGTAATTTGAAATACTCATAAGTTAGGCTACTCGTAATTTAAGGTACCACTGAAACTGCATTTATATACAAGCAATTAAAGTCCTTTTCCACAATACGTCCCATTTAAAAGGAAGAATCTTCAGTTAAGACTGTTGACAAGCTGAAGTTTCACACCTCGTAAGCGAGGCGAGCGCTACCTCTTGTTGTGGTGGTGTCACGCGGCGATATTGAGTTTGCCAGGTGAGAAGCTGGCGCAGCTAATCAGTAGCGGCAGAGTAATTTGCCCGCAGACAAGTTCCAGAGCCTGACTTCACCGCCATTTCTCACAACCTGCTGCTGCGGCCCCAGGTGGCTTCGACGCCTGAATGCCCCACTTTACCTGCTCCCAACGATGAGGGAAAAGGGGGGTAAAAAGAAAAAGAAAAGAAAAAAAACAGGAAGAGGAAAGTGGACTGTGTCGAGTCCAGGTGCATATGTTTGGCTTAAAAAGGCGAGCGGGGGTTAACTTCTGGTAGCCTGTTCATCACCAGGCGTCTTTATCAAACCCCTGAGTCTTGTTTGTTCTATTCTTGCTGTCGGAGCAGGGGGGTTGCCGTGGTAAATTATCCTGACCGGCGGTTGATGTGGAGAAGCTTCCTGTCGTAGGAATTGTTCCCTGGCGACTGCTCGGGTCAAGCCAACAGCAGCGATAGCTTGACTTACAAGTGTCCCAAATCATGATTTTTTTTTATTTTTATTTTGGAGTGGCGAGGCGTCGCTTTGTCGATACTGGAGGGTGTTGGTTTGTACTGTTTACGTTTATCGAACTAAGAGGGTAAAATGAAGTGGAGTTGGATCAAAACAGGCAAACGCACGCTTCTTAACAAGAAGCTGCCAGTTCAGCTTCTTGCCGACCTCCCCTGCCGCGCGTCTTCCAGTCATTCAAGGACTTTTTAAAATCATGACGCCGGGGTCTAATTCAGTCATCCGGCGCACTCTTCATCCTCTCCAAGCTACACACTACTAGGATATTTACCGCCTGGGCAGTAGAGGGGAGCAAATTAATTCACAGCCACGGCGACCGGTGTAGAACATGATGACATTTCAAGGAAGGAATTACTTTTAGCCGCATGCCGTGAAAAAGATTTTAATCAGATAGTGCTGCTATTCCAATGAGACTTTTATTGAGACTATTAGCCCTGACAACATATTCCCAATTAATTATATACATCTCTGGCAATGCAGCCTTGTTTTTGTTTACTCTGTGGGAATCTGCTAAATTTGGGAGCCCCTGCGGCCTCCTGGGTGGTCGCAGCAAGTGCCAGAGATGCGCCCTTATATTTAATCTCCAACATTTATTTGTTTGCTTTGTGAATGAAAACGCAAGGTAGCGAGTAGGATCAGTTCCAGCGTCACCTCATTACAGGGTGACCGTTCATCCAGCTAGACTGTGGTAGCCCAATGTCCATAACTCCCCTTTGGCCCATTCGTGTCTCTCACAACATTTCTCAAAAAAGTCACCCTGAGACGACTTGTTCTATTTGCACAGTTGTCTCCCAGAACAGTTCCTGTATTTGTTCGCACATGTGAGCGCTCATTCTTCGTCTTCGCAGCATCGGCAGGGCCTCAGAGTGCCGACCTGGCCTCATCTGGCAGCCATTACCTGCACACATGCTCCCGTCTGAAGGTTGATCCCGGGGTTAAACAAATCCAGGCGACGAAGCGCAGTCCGCCAGGATTCGGCCAGTCATATATGAGCCGCGGTACGGCCCGGCATGAGAAGGCCACCAAATACGCTAACGAATGGTAAACTGGGTTTGGTTCAGGTGATTGAATAACTGACCACGTGCTGGCTTAGGCAGAAAGGCTACCGAGTCATCTCCTTGGAACGGCGCAACACAAATCATTTCTAGTGCAGTGATGTTGCAAACCAAACAGTACCGGCATGTCTTCGTACTGTGGGGTAGTTCACTAAGAACGCGCTGCGTCCGCTAAGAGCACTAAATATTGCTCCACAATTGCACCCGCAGCCTGCTCCCTGTTAACCACCTATTCACTAAGGATACTGCTCTAATGATATACTCGCGCAAACACGCCCACAAAGTCTGACAGCTGGGAGCAAATTTGCACCTGATTTACCACACATGGCAATGGATTTGCGCCAAGAACATGCTAATATAATAACAGTTGCAAGAAAGATGACATTGTTGGATCGAGGAGGTGCAGAAGCATTTTCCGGAATTTAGCGCCATTAAGCTGTAGTGATCAGAGAGGACGACAATGATGTTCATTCATAAAATACAAATTATTGGTGCAATCATCAAAAAATAGATATTTTCAGAGGTTGACATGGGCATATAGTATGCATCTGTCACGTAAAAATGATCGGAAAATGTTGCAAATGTGAACGTTTTACCGGTTAGCGCCCCCGAGAATTTGGTAAATACGTACACATTTACATTCTTACTTCACTCGAAACAGACGTGCTAGCTTCGGGGAAAAGCTACATTCATCTCACTGGAAAGTCACGACACGAATCATTTCTCATGCAGCGACGTTCCAAATTTAACAGGACCAGGCACGTCGTCGCCAAAAATGTGGAATTTGGTAATTATGTGCGGCATTAAACGGGGCTATGAGGCAAGGCATGAAGGCCTCTCAGCGGGGATGGCACGGAACCGGCAAACCTTCCCGAGCTCATGGGGTTGGATTTAATTCTGATCCCAATCAAAACAAAAAAAAAAAAGCCCTGATTCTGCTTTTGTTTATTACATTTCCTGTTTCTTACATCACCATGCGTCAATTGAATCTGACAGGATAATTATCATTTCATCCCAAATTGATCGCAATCCATAATGGGAGGCTCCAAACACAGACACAAGAGTGGAAGGGGGGGGAGAATTTGGGAGCATTTGGCGATGGTTCAGTCATCTGTAAGAAGTATCGAGAGAAGCGAAGGAAGGGGAGACGCTTGGAGATTGCTTTGCGGGTGTTCCCTTGATGTCCCCCTGACAGGAACCAGATTGGGAGTTGCATGGCGTCGTCTTTTTTTTTTCTTTTTTTTTTTTTTTTATCCGTCTGGCTCCAGCGGGTTTTTCCTGGCCTGCATGGGCCCCGGGTTCCGAGACGCAGCGGCGGCCCCTGCTTGTGGAGCCAGCCTGCCCGTTTGAGTGAGAATAACAAACGCTTGAAAAATAAAAGAAAAAGAGACGAGCAGCGGCAGCACAATCCTGCTATTGTTCGTGCGAGCGCAACCACGGCCTCTCGACGTTTTACTGGCGGCTATAAAAGAGAGCGAGTCGGCTGCCAGACTGACAGATATGCTCGAACAAAAAGTGCTGGACGGTTCCGTATCGTCAATTTCAACTTGTGTTACTTGGCACCGGCCGGGTCATTCATCGCGCTGAATGTGCTGTAGCAAGCTCAGGAGTTGCTTGTGATGGCATGGCGCGCCACACGGTCAACGAGCTGGCAGGCGGATGTGTGCCGGACGAGAGTTTTTGAATCCGCCCCCCCCCTTCAGCCCCCACGTATGCAAAGGCAACGCTACATGAGGCGTTCACGGACAAAACAATATTTAGACTTGTCAGTGAGAAATAAAGTTGCCAGTTATATTCAGGAGGCGGCCTAAATATACTCTGAAAGGTTTTATTTATGATGTGAAGTGTGGAGCTGAGCAGCAGGGCGGTTTGCAATGCGCCTCGACGGAGTTGTGAGATTAAAACGAATGGATTCAGAGATGAATAAAATGGAACGGAAAAAATAGTCTATACAAATACTGTATATAATACCAACATAAAACATGCATGTGAGGTGTGCAGATATTATTTTTGTCCACTTGGGGTGGCCATCCTCACACTATGTGTGTGGGCTTGTAGACTTGGCTGTTGTTGGCTCAGGATAGCGGTTAGCTATTAATTGGCAAATATATTAAATTAGCTAACAGGTTTACTTTACACTAGTGTAAGCTAGTTCTGTTTTGTTTCAGGCACTTCTTTTTTAGATGTGATTTTTTTTTTTTTCCTTTTTGCACGCTTTTCTCCTGGCTTTTTTTTTAGAAGTTTGAGAAAGTCTGATTGAGACTACACTCCATTCCGTCGCTTTTTTCTTTAATTTCAAGCAGTTTGCAACTCATACCCCACACACACTAAGAGGCTGAGAGTGAAACACAGTTCGGTCTGTGCTTAATCAGTTGTGTTTTACTTTTAAGTGTTCTCCGGCTTGGTGAAAGAAAAACGTCTGGTCGTGGGTGGCTTCGCTGGGTCACTGAGCCCACAGAGTGGAGCATTTCATAAGAAAGGGCCCACTTAATTCTGAGCCATACATGGCATTAGCTGATTTACATGCGGACAGCTATCATTCTGTGCGCGGCGCTGACATTGATAAATGAGGTGTTTTACCTAATAGGTAATAAAAACAAATTACAGGCCTTAAGAGAAAGGATGTTCTTCATTTGGCTCTGTTTTCTGTCTCTGCGAGGGCACGAGCCAGATTGTTTCCATATGATCGCACGGCCTCATTTGTTAAAACTGCAGACATGGATTAATAACGCCGCGTTTGCTGACGAGCCATCCCCAATGAAGGGCGGATTTATTTAAAAGACAAATGATAGGAACAAGTGAAAATGGAGATCAACTTTCTTTTGGGAGCAGTTTGGTGGGTTTGCATTCAAGGATGTTGAATTGAAGTGTTAAGATCACGTCGATCAATCAGTGTAATTAAGGCCTTAATTAGGGAAAAATCAAACTTGATACCTTTTACAGATCACATTTCCCTCTCTGTGATTATTTGCAGATCTTGGCTTGATAGCAGGAAAGCCATCGTCATAAGAACTTATATTTCTAACACTGAATCTGGCCAAGAGAAACATCTCTCTCTCTAATATTAGGATATCAATTAGAGCAGGCAGAAGCACTTCAATGGCGGGATTATGTACTTTTTGAGCCATGATATGCCCCAAAATCTTATTACTGAAAGGATCTACTTAAAGGTCATTTGGGGATTCACATGCTGACATACAAGTTAAAATGACAAATGACAGTGAAGCACTACGACCAGTGGCCTTTTCTATTTTTATTTTGATTTTAAAAGAAACTATGAAGCAAAAGGGTACTTAGTGTATGAGGGTTTGTTATTCTTAACCGGTTGGGACTCTCGTGGTCCCACAGTGGTCGTATACAAGCACGCTGGGGTTTCTTCAACGAGGCGTGAAAAGGCTTCCCCTTCTGGCGAAACGCAAGCCTGACAGAGGACAAGCCCGCCTCTATTCGCCCTCGCCGCTGCGTCCACAAGGATGAGGCGGTCGCATCCACCCGTGCATTTTTTACCGCATAACGTAAAAGAGCCTTACTTCCTGACTGAACTCGTGCAGGTGCGAATACATTAGCACGCTGCGCTTGAGCATACAGCGAAACCTGAGGAGTCTGACAACTCGCGAAGTAGAAGAAATTCTGAATTTGGGTTGCAATTAGGATATCAAACCACACTTGTACTGCTAATGATCTTTCAACATAGAAATGATTGCATTTTTTTTAGCGTTCATTTTTTAATAAATAAAACAGAACTATAATAGTGTACTTCATAAAAAGATAGTATTAGAATTATTGTGTTAGTGCATCATGATGTCATGCTTCAATTCATTTAATTGTGCTGATCCTCCCGGTGTACCTGCCTTGGCCACCGGGGGGTAGTACAATACATTTCTAAAAAAAAAAAAAAAAAAAAAAAAAAAAAAAAAAAAAAAAAGTCATCACTACTCAGTGGCTGTGTTCAAATGTGCATCCTACTCCCTATTTACTCAACTTAACTCAAGTTTATTTACGTGCCCTGAGGGGTCACGCCATTTTGTAGTGGCGTCCGAATGGGGACATGGGTGAACATTCGGACACAGCTGTTGTTTTTTGCAGAGGATAAAAAAGAAATACCAGCATGGGAGTACATGTGTTGTAACATCGGTTTACATGGATTGCACCATCATTTGTGTTCAAACATCATTTGTTTAAAGATTTTAAAGACGCACCTATCGCTCGTTAGCCCGTCTATGGTCTTTCCCATTATGAGTTAGCGTTAAGTTAGTAGGGGCATTCCTGAAGCAAAGCTATAGCTTTGTTTTAAATGCACAATGTGTAATTCTCAATGTTTTGCACCACATTTTTTTTAATAGTTCCCCATCTACCAACCCACTGTTCATTTTGAAGTGAATTGTCAGCTCTCGTAACTCAAAAACTGTCATGGCAAACCCATGATGGGAAAACAAAAGTTAGTTATGCTGTACTTTGAAAGTCAGGTCGGTGAAATTCAGAATTTAGGGAAAACAGTGAGAAATTCACACAAGACATTACATTTCAAAAAAGCATGCTTGCAATTGATCAATTGATTTGATATGCTGAAGTGAACTGAGTTAAACTCTTGAGCCCATGCTAGCATGCTAGCTCATGATAGTCCTTTGCTAACTGCCTGGACAGAATTCCATAATTAAATTCACCATGTTTGCAGGATTCTAAAACTTCCCGTGTGTGTCATACATTTAGCCATTAAAATAACGTTTTAGGCGTCACTTGATGATCCCTCCCTCACCACCCTCCAAAATGAGTGGGGTGGGACGGGGGTCATTTAAAGTGTCTAATGGGCAGAGAAGGCATCAAGGGTTTCAAGTGCGGTCTTTGAATAGGCCTCAGACGCGAGGTGACAATCAACCGCTGAAACTTGGGAAAAGTGTTGGATGGCGAGCAAAAAAAAGAAAGTGAGGCTGAGGAAAGCGTGTAAGGGCAGGAGGGGGTTTGGAACACGACTTGTGCGCTGAGTGACGGGAGAACGGCTTCAGCAGTGTTTAGAAACACCAGTCGGCCAGTCTATTGCTTCGGAGCCGGGGTGTCTGCTAGGCCGAACCCCCCTAAATTCGCCAAACTCCCGCCCACCCAAACACTGTAAGCAGGATGGTACATGCAGCCTCACTACGCACCCCCCCTCTCTGGAAACACATGGAATTCTAAACAGCATCAACTTTTCTTGACTTGATTATATTGAGCCTTTCCAAGCTCTGACATTAAAAAGAAAAGAGAGACGGCGCGGGGGGAAAAAAATAAGGGGGAACCTTAGAAGCTAATTGCTGCGGGTCTGGCGCGCACATTGGGCATTGTGTTGATTCGAGACGCTGCAGTAATGCCGGAGCCTGAGAGAGAGCGGGAGGACGAGGAGGGGCACGGGGGGGATGTGACATCTCCCGTGCGTTTGCGGTGGGCTCGCAGCTCGGCACAGGCTGCATGCGAAGCCGCTAATTAAAAGCAAGCGATCCGTGACTGTCTGGCTCACCAGGCCGTACTAATCCATGTGGCCCCCATCGGCTGGGCTGGCCCACCCTCGACCCAGTGCAGACTGTTGGCATGGGAGTGATTTCAAGACCAAAAATAAAAAAAATCAAAATAAAAAAAAAAGCATAATTCCCTGAGGCTACACTGGCAGTATTACAACACATTTATTAGATTACATTAAAATTGTCAAATGTTTCTTCAATGTTCTGTTCTGGATTTTCCAAACCGTGCGTATTTTTTTCATTTTAGCATGACCTAAGTATTCACCATTTTGCTATGGTTCATTCATATTGAGACAATATTAGCGTGATAATGAATCTTATGAAAAACACGAGTTTTAATCTTCACCATGAATAAAGGGTCTGTATTATAATTCATGAGATTACATCAGAATTTTAACATGTGCTCTGTTCTGAGTATTACAAGCCTTCAGTATTTGTTTCCCCTTCAAGGATAAATAATTGTCACTTTGCATAAGTTTTGTATCATATATTTAGTCAACGCTAAATTGAGTGCACTCATATAGTGCTTTATCTACACCATATGGAATCCAAAGAGCTTTACAAAGGATATTTCTTGAAAAATTGGGGCCTGATTGACTAATTGGTAGGCCGATTTAATCGGCCAATATCCCCCCTTTTAAAATTGCTTATCTATTTTAGTATAGTGTTCCCTCGCTGTAACACGGTTCGCCTTTTGCGGCCTCGCTGTTTCGTGTATTTTGTTTTTGTGTGCAATTTTACACACACAATGTGATTCCATCCCACAACCGCGCAAAATGCGCTATTCTATCTGTGCGAGTCAAGCAAAATACCAAAAGAAAGAAAACACCCATACGCACAGTTGGAATGCGCTTTGTTATAAATTCTGCCCTCCTCCACAGTATTGTTTGTTGCATAATCATGCCAATATAAGCATCAATCCATCCATCCATTTTCTTAACCGCTTATTCCTCGCAAGGATCACGGAGTGCCGGAGCCTATCCCAGACAGCTTCGCGCAGTAGGCGGGGTACACCCTGAACTAGTTTCCAGCCAATTGCAGGGCACACAGACGAACAACCATCCACACTCACAATCCCACCAAGGGACAATCCAGAGCGCCCAATTAACCTGCCATGCATGTCTTTGGAATGTGGGAGGAGACTGGGGTACCCGAAGAACAGCCACACAGGCACAGGGAGAACGTGCAAACTCCACCCAGGAAGGCCGAAAACTGGACTCGATCTTGCGTCCTCAGTCCTGGGAGGCAAACATGCTCACCAATCCATTAAAGATGGCCCAAAATTCAAACAAAAATACTAAGTAAAAACAGGTGAAAGCATCCAAAAAATGTCAACTTCAACCAGGCATCCAGAAGAAAATGGTAATCACGATAGATGCAAAATGTCAATGACGATGAAAGATAGCATCCTTGCCTTGAATAGTTCTACACCTTTTATTACTTAGGAGAAAAAATGTGCTCAAAATCTAAACAAAAACTGGAATTGTGCTACAAACACATTTATCTCTTCTGATTATTGTGTGGGATGGTTTGAGGTATGTTAAGATTTTACCCTCCATGATCTGCTCGGAAAACTTCAAATGTTCAGAGAATGTTTGAACAATGTGTTCTGTGACTGTCAGATTTAGCATAATATAATATAATATTCAAATCAGAAAGACGGAAGCGCGAACAAAATTTGCCTCACAATGCTGAGATGGACCTTCGCTATCAAGGTTTATCTAGCGTGCCCTCCAAGTCTTTCAGACAATAGAAATGACACAGAAAAAAAATTACAATCACTAACCTGGCTCTGATTCTTCCAGCAGTCTGGATGACACATTGCCAATTCTCAAAGGTCAGTCCGGGTACTACACCAAGTCACGTTTGATCCCGCGATAATTCTGGCTTTTGGGTGTCGCGACTCGTGGCGTACAATCTCAAGTACAACACACTATAAGAACAATAAGTTAAAAACGGGATATTTTCCTTAAGTAATCCGAGCGTCGTCAGTACAGGATTCGTCAAAAGATCATCCAACACGCCATAATTACATTCCTTTCACCCAGAGCTTTCTCCTATTTCCAGCCTCTCATCCAGTGTACGCCAGGCCAAAGAGGATGGGCAATTTTGTGCATTCTTGCGGATTTTCCGAGACCCCTCATCAAACTCCCAAACAAATATTCTCATGATGTAATGGGCTGGAGAAATGCGGGCAAACAACAGCGCTGGGCAAGCACTACGCCACGGCAATTACCAACAGTTTACAGCCGGGGTAAACACTTTAAATATTTACCGACCTTAGCAAAACAGTCAGGGATTATCCTGTGTTGTCAAAGACGCTCATACGTTCCATATTTTCCATAAAGTACAGCTCAGGAGATCAGGGTTGCGATTCAAATCTCTTTGTACATAAACTAGCCATGGACTCAGCGTCTTCCTGTCGGAAGGAGCAATTAGCGCTGCGAGACAAAGACCTCAGACATGTTAAACGTCTTGGAAATAAATAAAGGCGGCTGTTGCTGTTGGATTGGAAGTCCTGTTTCAATTAAAGCAGAGATGGTGGTCTGTGTCTCTCGCGAAGGCTCTTCTAAGTCTTAATTGCATGCTGAGAGAAGGGAAATGTATTTTATTCATCTTGGCCTTCCACTACGCTTCACTCATTCAAAATCTTTTCTAGCATTCTCACATCTTTGACGTTACTCTTTAGCAACGTAGTTGTTAATAAGACCACTCCACAATCCCTATAGTTCTCTCGGTATTATGTAAGAAATATCTCGTTTCATAGTTCATACCTCTACTTGTAACAAAAAACAGTTTGAACGGGGGAAATCATTTTTTCATTTAAAAAAATGTAAGTGCATTGAATTGAACAGAATCAATCCACTTAGAAAAATATCGAGATATGGATCAAATCGTCTTTTTTGGGGAGAGATGTTTGAGATAAATGTCTTTTTTGGAGAGATATATCTTAAAAAGAAGGAAATTGCACATTTACACTATTGACAGGTTCATTCAAATGTATGTAAAATGACAACAAAAGGACCGCATCAAAATGAGCCATACCAACATATCGAAAACCGTATCAAATCGTCTTTTGTGGAGAAATAAACACCCCAAGCAACTAGGCTAAATCATGATTCTCAATGCGGATATAAACGCTGCAAAATTAATCAAATGGTGTGAAACGATCACATGGTCACAGGTTTGGAATTTCCCATCCATTTCTTAGTGGCTTTTATTACTTTGACTATAGTTCCATTATTTGGATATAACAAAATGTACTTTTTCAGCCTACCAGTGAAATCGGGACGGTTGGCATCTCTGTACTGGTGTCTTCACAGAACCGCCTTGTACGCTAATGTTTAAACAAAGCCTTCATTCTTCGCATTATGAATGGAGATTTTAATCGTGTTTTTGACCGCAGCAGATTGATTCAGTCGTTTACAACACTATCGCCTTTAATTCAGTGGGCAATACCATCTAGAGATCTCGCTCAAATTCAAAACACCTCAAAAGGAAAATCATTTGACCAAATCCTGCCCAGATATTCATCATTAGATTAGCGGCTGACGTGCATCAGTTCTTACATAACCAATAGACTTGCATTACGCGTAGTCCACTAACGTTGGTTAGCGTAAGATTTCAAACTCAGTATCCATGTCAGCTATCAAAAAGCACGGCTTGCTGACACCCCGGTGAACATTTTGTGTCAGCATAACTGCAAAGCGCACACACTCGCTTTCTATCCCATCTATCCTCAGGCATGCCATCAATCATTCCCACTCGGAGTTCCTAATTTCTTTCTGACGTCTGCGTTGCACCGGGTGGAGAACGCTTGAAAGTCTCGTTGGTTTTCGCATCCTTCTCAGATGAGATAATACCTTGAGCTATTTTCCAGAATACCTTGTTCTCTCCGTCTTGTTATTTTGTCTCAACACCAGTAATAAGCAGCGCGGGCCTCCGACAACAGCTAGCGCTTCTACCTTTCAGCCTTCCCTCTATGGCAGATGGTTCCAGTTTACGCTTTGCCACCCGCCACTAATATAAAAGGCGCTTTGAATTTATCTCGTGTCTCAAAAAGGAGGACGACAGCACCACAGACAGGCAGTTTGCAAACTGTGGAAGGATTTTTCTCAGCGTATTTATTTGAGTGGATTGAGAGAATGGAGGGAAGGAGCACTACTATGACACAGTGCTGAACGCTAATGTGTTTGACTGTTAAGACTGCGGTATTTGAAAACCTTTTCTGGAATCCAATTCTGAGAAGTTATATTTATTGGCCCAGTTGCCATTTTGTGGGTCCGTAAGCAGCCTTTTTTGAAAACCGGTGCCAGAAAGGAAAAATAAAAAAATCCCTCAAAAACGCATCTTCACAAGGACAAAGGGTACTCTGTTAGTTTCACACAGTGGTGATGATGACACCCACATTTGTACACAAGTCAAACCACTAACTGATGCTAACAAAATAGTGACATCGTTTTATAATTTATAAACGTCATTTGTCAGTACCATTGCAAACTGTGCACCCCTGCGTACTACTTTGAGAATCAAGTCCAGGCTCTCGACAATGATTGTTGACTAGAAACTGATGTTTATGCTAGAGGAGCTAATGATTTTAATAGGTCTTGTGCAGCAAAAAATCATGCATGTTAACAACATACGCCAGATGCCCCAAGAGTCTACCGCAAGTGCAAGAAGAACGCTAACCACGCTACCAAAAGCTGCTAAAAGCTAAATGTAATTACATAATATAAGAAAAATAGCCGCAACACAAATACAACAAATTCGATTATGGCTACACTGCACCCAAAATGCATTATTTTATCAGATTTCAACGGGCACAGCTACTCAGCATTTAGATTTTTTGGCTGGATTTACATTGCAGTCTGAGTGTCCAATTCTGACCTAATGTCTAATTTTTGGACTATTTCCATGTAGATTTCAAGTGACACATATCCATTTTAAAACCAAACTTACATGCCAGATGTCCAAATTGTACATACATAGCTGCTAAAAGTATTAACAATGGGGTATTGAAACAAAAGTAAATTATGTGACCTAGGCTGACTCCATTGAGTTAAATGACATAACCGCAACATTACTCCAATGGCTGGCATGAATAACTAGAATATCAAGACCATACTGAATGATCCATTCTTTTTCTGTAGTCGAGTGTGTTTTCAAAAAAATCTAAATTGTGTCGAATCCTGTAGTCTTAATGATCTTAATGTCTTGACCTTAAAAAAGGGGCGGGGTCTCAAACCAAGGCTGTCGAAAAATAGTCCTGCACAAT
Source organism: Festucalex cinctus (assembly GCF_051991245.1). NCBI lineage: Eukaryota > Metazoa > Chordata > Actinopteri > Syngnathiformes > Syngnathidae > Festucalex > Festucalex cinctus. The sequence continues at coordinate 12,673,866 of NC_135431.1, forward strand.
CCAAACACACTCTTGGGATTGTTTTCCCCCACCCGTTGGCAATCATGGATCACAGAACTGGAGTTTAAAACATCCGGGCTGGTTAGTAATGAGGTGGTTCCTCATCATCACCACCACCACCACCATCACTGCTGCCCTAAAGAACATCTGCACATCTTGTCTTGACCCGAAGGCGCAGGAATACATCAACATAGCTGTGGTCATCTTGTTTTCCTAAGTTCTATGTTCGGCCTCTGCAGTTGTGCCCTATCATGTTCCCCTGGAGTGGCCTACGCACTTAGAGAAACAAACTCATTTTGTTGACCTCGTGGTGTGCTTACACTTCATCGGTTGGCAGGTCAAGCGGTGAGGGGGGGGTAGTCAGAGGGTCGGTTCGGGGAAAAAAAAAAGGCGGCGGGAACAAGAGACGGGGTTATGGCGTTGAAGCCGTCAGGGTCTGAGAATAGACGAGGAGGGCTGAGTCAGCCTCACAGCGACAGGCCACAGCAGCAGGAAGAGAGGCAGAAATGCGTACTTGCGAGGTGGCCAGATGCAAAGTGAAGTAGGAGGAAGAAGGAGAGAGGGCAAAACAAGCAAAAAACACTTCCCGTTAAGTTGGGGATTGTAAAAAGATCCCCACTGTGACTCGTTTGGCCGGTCGCCATTTGACTCTGTGACTTTGTTGTTGACCTCGTAGCGCAGAAACGCAAGAAGCCGCTTAATCACCCTGTTTACTGGAAAGAGTGCGATGGGGACAGATGATGCATGTGAGGCTCATACCAATGTTTGCTGTTGTGTGGGTGACACCCAAAATACCGTTACCGCGCTAGGAGTGCAACAAAAAACGACTTAACATCGGAAAATCGGTTTCGATAAAAGATGTGAGTGCATCGAATCAAACCGCATTGAAGAGACGATTGATTGATTGATAATAAACAACCTCTTTTGCCAGTTAATTGGTCAGCGGCGGCATCTACTGTATCGCGATATTAACGATACAATGCTCTTTTTTCCCCCCAGGATTTGATAGATTAGATTGATAGATTGATAGATCCCAATTATACCAAAATACGGGTTCTTTCCTTGCCCTTCCAACTTTGCCACCAAGTTTCGTGACAATCAGTCTGGCTTACCGTTTTCGTCGCGTCACCTCTCTTTGTTGACTGGAGTGCGCACGCAAGCACGCACGTTTGGCCTCCATTTGGAAGCCATCTCCTGTTGCCGCACACCAAACGTGTGCGGCGTGGAAGCTCAAAGCTCTCGGCCACATCAAGAGAAGCCATCCGTCCTTGCAGCCACAAAGCTCCCCTACCCCACCAATCCCTCTCTAGCCCCCTTCTCAAGGCGTAATAACAGAGCCATCAAATAGCCGTATTTATAATCTCCGACCGGGCCAATTTTAAAGTGGTCAGCGCCAGAGGTAAAGGAATTGTTGGGAGCAATTTGTGGTTTTCATTCTTAAAGAGGCGGCATCCCAGTGGCAAATGAAATAAAGTCAGTTTCCTTTTTTTCTTTAACCCCCCCTAGCCCCCCACTCCATTTGTCAATACCGAACCTGGCTTTGGTTACCCCTTTGGCTCTCTTCTGATATCACTCTGGTATGATTTATTTAAATTGGGCCAGGCAAAGATTACATTATTATAATTCTGCTACATGTTTGCGTGGCGCCAAAATTGGGAGCATTTATCAATTTCCCTGGCGGAGTGATTTAATAGCAAACTGGTGCAACGCGATCATGTGAAAGCAATTATTAATCATCCTGAACGCGGGGAAGCTCGTCTCCACTTTAAGGTAAACTTCACGAAAAGAGCGCAATAAACAAACTTAAGAAGCACTCAGGGAGAAGGCCAAGCAGACATTGAGATGTTTCATCTGGCGATTAGCGTGGCGGCTAAAGAACTGTGGCATCCCCCACGCCAGTTTCCAGCCTCCTGTCAGTCGGCCATCGCCTGACACCATGGTCACGACATCCTGCTTTGGCTATACGTTGCGATCGGATGACTCTCGAGGGTGCTTCGTGTATAATGAATGTAGTAGCGTGTGAGGAGCGAGTCTTTTTTTAGTGTCAGTCTTGGTCTTGATGCAGCGGCTATGTGCGCGCCGTTTGTAGTATCACATCGCGGTGAGAGGAACACTGTGTGAGGATAGCAGCCATTGAGGACCACGTAAGAGAATTGGGGCCAGTGAAGAAAAAAAAAAAGGGGGGGGGGGATTCTTATTCTCATTCTTTAATAAAGATTTCTAACTTTAAAGTGAGAATTCTGACTTTCTGACTTCCCCCCACAATTCATAGCTCTACGTCACAAAGTCAGAATTCTGACTTTAAAGTGAGAATTCTGAGAAAAAGTGAGAATCCTGCCAACCCTTTTTTTTCCCCCACTTCACTGGCTCTAGTCATCTTCCGTATAGGATGACAACAAGGAAACGTCGTCTTAGTAACAAGTTTTACTTTTTAATCTTTAAATTCTAAACTTAACCAGAAACTGGACTACAAATGTCACAAATGGTCACAAATGAAAATCTGCAATAAAATGAATCTGCTATAATGGAACCACCAACTCCAAGTAACGAGGGAATATTGTATACAGTCCATCGATGCGAGTTGATGCATAATAGAGCTTAAATATTCTGACATCTGGAGTGCACCCAAACTCAAAAGCAGATGCATTTGACCTGAAGGCCAATCATTCAATTATATATTTGTTTTCTCTCTGTCTCACTTTCTACTGTAAATGAATTAAAAAAAAAAAAAACCTGCTAAATATTTCAAATGGTAACGCTGTTGTTTATTGATGCTGCCGCCTATGACCGATTTGTATGATACAGTTATTAACTGGCGCCCCCTTTCATCTCGCTATTCTTTGTTTTGGCTCGGCGGCCCTCAGGGGTTGTGCTCACGCATGCTGCCCTGCTAATCAGCCATCCTGATATGCAAACGAGGCTTTTTAGCACATGTGCGGTGGCTGAGCTGAATACATCATGGGACAGCTGCTGAGATGGAGGTTACGTTTTTAGGCTTGAGGGTACATGTACACGATTTGGCCTAACAGAGGGGGCTGAAGAGCCGTTGGCCTGAGTCCACCGCCGTCTGAGTAGGAAGGAAACTGGGCTTTATACACTCCTCAACGACTTCCTGTTAGACATCTGCGGATCACAAAAGGATCACCGAGTGTGTGTATTTGGAAGCTGACCGTGGTGTGTTTGTGTGTGTTTGAACCAGAAGAGCCGAGGATGTTATCAGCGTGGCAGCGATGAGTGACGAATGGCGTCCCACAGGGGCCCGGCAAGAGCCCCTTTGCACATGTGCATAGTGAGTGACAAGAACGGGGCAATCATGGAGTCAAGTGAACTGGACACAACCAAAGACATGGTGCCCTTTTATACAAAAACAGATTTACCAACATGTTGGAAACTTTTGACGTTGCCAAGATCGCCAAATTTCACCTGAACAACAGTGAGAAAAGAGCACAAGAGCACTGAAGGGGTCAGGTGTGACACTTACACACACTGGTTTTGATTTTCGTGCCGTTCACTGTGACCCTGTGCAAGCATGTCCATATTTGCCACTGGTTGCTAAGCTACCGACCAGGAAGTAGCCTGGTGCATTTTCTTATCTGGTAATAAAGTAATCACAATGGAAATCCCTGGCTATGCAATAATTAATTTTTGCATAAATAAAAATAATAAATCACACATTTCTACCACTTTTAACCACCCTGGTGCAGTCAAAGTAGTGGCTATGCACATCTTGTGCATTGCCAGTTGATGTTTTGTCATTAAGCTACTGCAAAATATGTCCGGTGTTATGCTAAGTGCAGTGTGAAAAGTCTTTTACTCTTCAACATCAGAAAGTATGGAGCAATTTGAATTGTTCATTTTTCATAGATTTTCTTTTACCCGTTTTGCCTAATGGGACATCTGAGGAATGTTTCTTTCACATCACCTCAACATTTAAAGTGTTTTTTGTGTGGAAGTTGATGCAAGTTAATGCTGGGTGGAAAACATGCCAGACATAAGCTATTTCAAAGCTGGTTTGGTATCAGAAGAGACCAAACAAATCCAAGAACGACCAATTCAATACCCTGAGAAAGAGAATATCCTCAAGCAATGTAACTGTCATCTGGTCATCTGATTTTTCTATAAACGAAAAATAAAATCTGAGATTTTGTTTTTCGCAAATTCCACACAGCCTAAATAGAAAGTTGAGGATGTTAACAAGTATGCGACAGACCAAAAATATATATTCAGTATAAAACTCCCAGGTTTTTTTAACCTCTGGTTCTGAGCACCAAGTTTCAGGTGGGGCCCCCATTGGCGTCCAGGCCTGTCCGTCATCTTGCCTTGGCAGCGGCGGGCTTCCTAATTAACGTGGCGATTGGCCGCAGCATATCATAACGAACACAGAGCGCTCTGTTATTTGGCCTTGTTATTTTAGGTTACGCATTAAGTATATGTTGGAATATTTATAGACGAAGGCCGTTATTAAAATGCATGAGAACAAATTAAAAAATAAATAAATAAATGTGAGTGCGTTCAAACAGGTCCTAGAATGTTTGGAGAAGGGATTTGGGGTTTGATGTGTTTTCGCAGCGCCGCCATCAAATTCATCACTTTCACTTTTGTTGCCGTAAGCGCGCCGCCTCGTTAAGTCGTGCGGGACGTTTTTACTCTAGAGATTTTTCACTTTTTCATATCCAGGTCAGGCTGACTCGAAAGAGTTAAGCCTCTTTCCAAGGAGAAGCACGGCGTTCACTTTCTCTCACAGAGTGATGACATGGATGTCTTTTTCCACCGCTGACTACTCAAAGCTCAGAGGCTAGTTTTTCCTCCCAGCGCAAAGGGGGACTGTATCACTATGACAGCCAGGTACAACAAGTTAATGCCTCTCCATTAGTAACTCTCAGCCGCCTAATGCCACCTCCCTTGACGTCATAAATCTCATTCACAGAGTTGCTCAGATCTGAAGCAAGCTGATTTATGGTTACAACTTCTTGCAGACTTTTCATCCTTTATCCTGCTTCATTGCCCCCCCCCTCTCCCCTTTCCGGGCTTTGCTCACTTTTTACGCTCCGCTCAATGGGTGCCTGGACTCTGAATTAGCTCCAACGCTAGCCAAGCAACACACAGGCTCACACAGGAATATGATCTCCTTCTAAAGGAGTCGAGATTGCATGTGGCATCCTTTATGGCATGGGGTTCAACTCAAGGCCTGAGGGCCAGATCCGGCCCAGCAAGTCACTTAATGCAAACCATCGAAATCCTGGGAATGGGGACCCTCAGTCCCTAAGCCGCCGCGTTCACTGGATTTCTCACTATATTTGCTGACGTCTCATTTAATTTGACCTCAAAGTGCTTTTTGTCTTTTGAGGCATTTAGATCATTTAAGTATCCATAAACAAAATGAGAATGAGTAAAACTACTCACACTCTCTGGGTTTATCTTGATTTAAGGTATATTGTCAAGGGCCGCCACACAGAGCGATGAGTGGCCAAGTCTCAGCCATTGGTTTTGTGGTGATTCAAAAGTCGATGCAGCGACGTTGCAAATTATTGCCAAACAAAATGTACGGAAGCTTTTTCACAGCCAAAAAATAATAAGAATAATTTCCAGGTTTTAAGCTAGCACCAGGACAAAATATGGCTTGTGCGAACTAAAGTTTTGCAAGAGTTTGCAAGTGTAGTTAAAAATATATTCTAATCAAACTAAAATGAGGTATCCGTCAAATTTGCTCGTAAGAAAATATGACATCCACAAACTAAAAGCTCATCACTCTATGATCAAATTAAAAACTACTGATGATTTAGTGACTGCAGAGCGATGCTCTGGTATTGCTCATGAGATTCGCTGACGTGATGTCACATTTGATGATTTGAACTCCAAGTTTTGTTTTACACCCCTGCTTAAGGACAGTGATTATTTTGGCAGCAACAAGCCAGCAAAACAACATAACGAGGCCTACAGAGGCAAACTGCAGTGTCGAGACTTGGCCCCTCACTCCATCATGCATTTTGATCAGATCGACCCCGACCTCGCCTGAGGAAGTGCGCATGCAGATTTACTGCGGTGGACTGCGATCCAATGCTTTTGATGGCGCGGTAACTGCACGAGCTCTTGATGCACTTTCCAGATTATTTCGAACGGCTCGCTGGAACGGAGGAAGTGCGCTGCACGCTGCTCAGGATTTAGGAGGTTGTAATCTCTAAATGAGGGCTAGCTGCTGAAAGCATGAACCCCGCCGACACCTATTGAAGACGACATCGCGCTGCCATCGTTTTCATATGTTACCCCGGGTGAATTGTGTGCTTTCTCTCTCTTTCGCTCTCTACTTTTCTGGTTGCGCCCTGAAGAGCCATCGGTGACTTTGAAGCGCAATCCAATTGGTCAGCGCAATTCAAAACCTTAAAAGCGCTGTAGAGAGGTGTCTGTGCCCAAATGGAAACTTTTATTTGGATGTGTTTGCATTCAAAATAGAGGAGCCTTTGTTTTGCTTCCATGTCTCAAGCTCTGCTAAGGACTGACAGAATGTTTTCTTTTTTTTTTTTTTACCTTTGTCAGCCTTTTGGTGCACTTTTGGAACTGCAATGGTAGGTTTGATGGACTTGGTAAAGCCAGATCAAAAAGTCCGATCATTATAGTCAGCAAAATGGAAACTGTCAAATCGGGATGGGCCAAAATACCAGAGGTGGGATTTTACAGAAATTTGCTGGTCCATCATTCGTCAGCGTCCAGAATAGCCTTCCGTCATCTTCAATCCGTCATTTTTTTGGAGGCAAACCAAACTGTAATCGTCAGTCCGTCATTTTATTTTAACTGCGCTTCCGTCACCACTATTTTAAGGACTGACAAACAGGAGTGGGCATTCCTTCAGTCACTCGTCATTCTTCAGCAAAATAGACGGCCATCAGTGATGGACTGACGATTAGACCACAGGATCGTTGTTTCCAAAAACATGTATTCTGTGTTCACTATGACGTGATCTAACATTTGGTACGTTATTATTATGTAAAGCAATGACCGAGAAAATATAGCTAAAATGCAGCTAAGAACAATTTGTGGTATTTAACAATACAATAATGCAATAGTTTGCAAAACATAATTGCAAAAAAAAAAAAAAAAAAAAATCCATAAAATACTTACAAATCTCTTGTACATTTGACAGATTTAACTAACTGAACATGGAAATGCACATTTTAGGATCAAGAAATTGATTCACAGTCAAATATATTGGATGAGATTATATTTTATGAAATTGCAACATTCTTACTCTGCAACTCCATATCCTATCAACCAAGAAGAAATGTTAAAATGTGACACTACTATCCAGCTAGCGTCTCACTTTTCCCACAAAAAATCCGTCACGCTGCACATAGCAAAGACACAAAGCGAATGTTCCAAACTTATTGCAAAAAGGTAACAGGAAAGATGGCTGCAGTTAAAAGTTGCACATAACGCCAAGCTGCTACTGATATATGAGCGATCGTATGGTTTCGATTTCGACGTATAAAAACAACAGCGCTTAAAATGCGTCAGTTGCAGTCGAGTGTTGAAAAGCCATTACACATTTCTCAGCGGTATATGACGTTGCCTCCTTTCCATGATAGATGTTGCTGGTTGCGCGTCCAACAATAATCTACAACACTCGCACATAGGCCGTTTATTTTGAGGAGGGAACTGAGAGGTAGCCCGTATAAAACAGATTTATACTGACTATTGTGTTAATACTTTATCCTTTGTGAGTGCACGTCTCAATTTGCGTCCCCGTTTGATATTTGGTGACCTATTTGTGGGTCCCAGTAGGGAAACACCATCATGGATCACGTAAATCCTTGTCTCAGCTTTTTGACTGAATGTCCAGATAAAATTAAGTTACTGTATACTGTAATTCTTTAAACGCTGGCCTAGCCGTCCCTCTATTAATAGGCTACGAGGTTTGTTGATGTTTAATGTAAATACATATTATATAACTGTGTTCCCTTTACTATTTCGGTTGGTTGACGACTGTAAATTGCCTTTGATGTTTGCAAAAAAAGTAGGCTACATAATCTTGTTTATGACAAAATTGTCTTTCGTGTTTACGAAATACAAGTTAACAAAACCCCTGATGTGATGTCTTCAAACCGTGTTTTAGAGCTTTCGAACAATCCATAATTTTCAGCTTTTTTCAAAAACGAAAGTCTTCATGAAAATAAAGTGAGGTTCATCGGCGACTGACTGATCTCCAATGTTTATGAAAAGATGCAAAAAGTTTGATGTTTTTGAAAACACGACAATCTTCAATGTTCATGAAAATATCTCAGTGAGGTTTTTTGTAGAGATGGGCGAGTAAATACCGGTACTCGCGCATCTTGTGGCTGTGTTGTAATCAGGAACTAGAAATTAGAACCATTGAAAATTGACATTAATTTCATGCAATTAAGAAAAAATGAAAAAAAAAAGTGGTATTGAACATCCCTAGTTTCTTGAAGACAAAGTCCTTGGTACTAAGAAAGTAAAGTAGAAAAAAACATTAAGTGGGAACATTAAGTTTATGAAAAACAAACTGGTCTTTGATTACAAAAAAGTATGAAAAAACAAGATTGGTTGATGAATAAATAGTTATTTTTTGTTCTGTGATGTTTACAAAAGCATATACATTAAGTTAGTCTACGTATAACTAATATTTTCGAAAACGTATATGCTAAGTTTGTTACAGCCTTCAATGAAAACATACACATTAGGTTTACTGGCACCTTAAATTGTCTTGTAAATATTCAGAAAATACACTCTAGGGCACTGCAGAAGGCCTACAGGTGGATATATATCATGCAAAATATGCCAAAAGATGAATAAATATTAGGAAATATTTGCAAGGAAATGCGCTTTCATTGCGGAGTGTTGGCCAGAAAATGGCTGAATGATCCTCTCAGCTGAATACAACAGAGCCAAGAGTGACACATCGTACATCTGTTGGCTAATATTATTGGTTGATTTTGGCCCACCGGTGTGGAGTTTTTTGATACGACAATCACAGAGCATAAAACGCAGACTTGAGACGTGATGTTATCGTATCCTCCGACTCCACTGTTGACACTCTCAGCGCCGTCTACGCCGCGGCGTCGCAAATGGGAGACATAGTGGAAAGTTAATAAACATCGACTTCCCCGTTTTCATTACGGCGCCACGCCTGTCCTTGGCGGCAATGGCCTTACTCACACGTATCGTTATATTGCACAATCTGCCTAAAAAGAGGTGCCATATCAGAAGCGGCTATCGGGGAATCTGGATTCTATTTCTCTTCCAAAATCAGTTAAGGGTATCAAAATTCTCATACAGCTTTGGATTCGGGTTTCAGTCACCCGCAGAGTTAGTAGGTCCAATATGACATCCACACTCACTGATGGTGGTCAAACGGTCATCGTGAAAAAAAGAAGAAACTTTGAATTTTGCGCTCACATCGGACTGTCAGTTCAGTGGTTGAGATTTACCGCAAATGGCCGATTTAGACGAGCTTATTACCAGACGAGGGAATCTCTTTATGACTAGCGACTCATTCTACAGACAGCTTGGGCTCTTTAATGTTTAAAGCAGAATTGTGAGATGTCAAACAGACTGTGTGTGCGTAACTGCATATTAGCATCTGTTCAACTGACAACTACTGCATCTGCAGGACATCATATGTTGACCCAGAAGCTGCAAGTTCATCCCAGTACAGAAAAAAAAACAACACACGCTGCGGTTAGTGTTCATTCAGACTCTGACCAATATCAACAACCCCACTCGTCACCCCCAAAGTTGGTGCAGTGTGGCAAGCAGCCAGCAAAGTGATGAAAAATACGAGGTGTAGGGGAGGTTAGCGGGGGTTACATATCGCTCGGGTTATCATATACAAAATGTCCGGAGGAGAGCTGAAGGGTAAACACGTGTGCTAATAGAGATGAGGCGGCAGAGATGGCGGCTACACGACAGCCATTGTGCTATAGGGGGTTGCCAAATAAAACAAAAAGTGTTACCCTTCTGAAAAGTAAACAAATACTGATAATCATAATAATTAAAGCAGCGCCACTGTTTTCATCTGTGAAATAATCATTAAGCGTTGACATCATGCTCTCCCCTACATTAGATGATGTAGTCAAAAAAAGCTTTTGCGTTTTAGCAGTGACGATTTGAGATGAATGCTTTTTGTTGGATAAGGACTAAAAATCTATATTTAAATATAAAAAAAAAACAGCACACCGATATGCCGTTTTTTTTTTCACTCATTCACACATGTCAATGAGTGAGTGAGTGAGTGAGTGAGTGAGAAAAAAATAATAATAATCCGTGCGAGCTGTCAAATTGCCGCAGGAGTGACGTCACGCCGCCGACAAATTCGCCCGGCCCCGTTTGCGACACGCCACGCCCCCACTCTGCGATTGGCTGGAGGGGTATAAACACCGTCTTTCCACAGAAACGTCCCGCTGTTTACAAAACAAACACAAAATGGCAAAATACAGGCTGGGGGGTGGGGGTTTAGGAAAAAAATCACCACCAGACATTAAGAGAAGCACATAGCTGTAAATTGAGAAGTAGTTTGTTTGTTTAAATCCTGTATTTAAAAAGCGTCTTTTCCTGAATGAAAATGGCAGACTGGGCCTTTAAATCATGACAAAAGGTTTTTTTTTGTTATTTTTTTTTTTGTTCAGGGCCAAAATGCAAAAAGAAATATTTTTTCTTAAATCACACACAGCATTTGTGTGGACATAAGGCCTTGGAGCCATGTGTCATTGTACAAAAGGTTTAATATGACTTTTATTGCGTCAAATGAGACCCGTCAATTCATATTGTGCCTTATTTGGACACGTTAACTGTTTAAATTATTACTCAAGCTTTGTTGATCTGGGCTGGCGATTGGGAAAAAGAACTGTGTCATGGCTAAGGTAACAGAGCAATGGTGACTAGGGGCTATAAAGTGGGAACATGGCTCCTTCCCAGGCTCCACCGTGAGCCCTTTTAACGCCTCTGCCATCTTTTCTTGGTCGGTAAAAAGTGCAAAATCAAGGAAAAAGTCGGGAGAGATAGCGAGAGCAGAAGGGAAGCTCGAGTCAGACTTCTTCGGAAGAGCTGCCAGCCTCACATAAACACGGAGAACCTGTGGAAAGTTTCACTGTCCTCGGGAGGATCCCTTTCTCTCCACGCTCGTTTTATTTACGCCTATTTGGCCCACGACTCTTTTGTCCTGTTTTAGGGGGGAACAAAAAACGAATGGCGGTGACAGTGTGTGCCACAGATGCGCTGAAAAGACATCAATGCGCCCATCATACAGGCAAAGTTCCATTTCACACTCGTTTAGCCAAACGATTTAGTGACCAGTAGTGCTGATACAATGGTAATTATTAGGGGTGTGAATTGCCTAGTACCTGACGATTCGATTCGTATCACGATTCACAGGTCACGATTCAATTCGATACCGATTAATCCCGATACGAATTTATAAGTCGATTTGTGCGATTTTTTTTCATTCACATTTAGAAAATACTAATCAGTAAGCTTGTAGAGTGTAAGATTTATATGAAAATGTATTATTTATTTATCTGAAATTTCAGTCTTATAGAGGTTGTAATCTGTTGCATTAAAATAAAATATTAAGGCTTAATGTTCCGTTCATATAACATTCTTCCATGCTCAAGGTGTGAATCCTAAAAAAAAAAAAAAAAAAAAAATCGATTCTGCCGATTATTGAATCGATTCGAGAATCGCGCGATGTAGTATCGCGATATATCGCCGAATGTATTTTTTTTTAACACCCCTAGTAATTATATATATGATGCAGAAGGTTTTTAAGCACATATGTGTCCAGTAATATAAAATACTGACAGAAAACACCAGTTATGCTAATAAGAGTGACAAAGCTGGAACAATGAATATGCATGGTAGTGCTGGGTACAGGGGTCTTATACTGTCAGTGCAAATCTAGACTTTGATCTCCGGCCAATGAAATGAGAGAAGGAGCCAGAAAAGTAGTCAATGAGCACCCAGGCCTCACACAGTGTAGCTCCAGCACCATCTCTAACAAGAGCAACATCGCCATCTGCAGGCCATCACCATAACTCCTTGCTTCTCAGGTGAGGGTCTGATCGAGTGTCGCGTTTAAGTAACACAAGTAACTGCAGGTGCCAAAGCACAACACTGCTGCCAGCTGTTTGCGAGCCACAGCCGCCCCCGAGCTGCTTCACTTCACCCCTGCCTGACTGGCTGATCTCACAGGAAGTGGCCAAGTGGTCGGGTTACCCAGCAGAAAATTTGAGAATTACAATTTTTTATTTTATTTATTTTTTTAATAAAAAGGGGGGAGGGAGCGGTATAGTTTCCTCTTTAACTCGACAGCTAGCTGTTATCGTGCTAATCTTTGAAATGACTTACTCCATCAATATAATCATTATATTGATTTTTGATTGATTGAAAATTGAATTGACATTATATTATAATGTCAATTCAATTTTGTTTCTATAGAAGTAATTGGAGAAAAAAAAAAAGGAAGTTACACGTTATTTCCATTCCTACTAATTGTGACGAGTTTTATATTCTTAAAATCGTTTTTCGCACCTTTGTTAAGTTTGTTGAAGATATCACAATGCAGTTTTGTTCACACTGTGCGGTGCACACACACACAAAAAAAAACAAAACAAAAAAAAAAAAAAAAAAAAAAAAACAACAACAACGACATTTTACAGTCCTCCCCTATTCAGCGACATCCAAACTAAACATGGCCCCCCACGGCCCGCAGAGTGACGCCAGGCAAACTGTCTGGTCCCTACTTGTCAGGATAAATTCACAGTTAGCCATGTGCCAATGATATTCTGCAAGTTGTTTTTAATAGCATGGAGTTTCAATGTGTCAAGTGTCTTCAAGTGTCATCACGGCGGAAAGTGACACCTTGAAAAAGTCGACATTGTTTAGTGAAATGTTTATGGGTGGAACTGACAGAAGTACATGGAGACTCCTCATTCAGCCGTACTGTAATATTGGTATTCTTCGCAGATAATTAAAAATATGTCTATATTACAGGCGCATACAACGTATTAGCGTCAAGGACTTTTTTATTTGACTTCAACTTTTAAGGAGTAAAGCCCTGCAACATAGATATTTAGCATTAGCATTCAGCTAGTGGATTGAAAAACTAAGCAGCTATGTGGTTGTTTTAAACAGTCAACATTTCTTTGTTTTGTTTGGTTTGACAGTAAGCTTTAACTGAGAGTGACAATAAACATCTTAAAGCCTGTTTTAAAGAATTATTTATTAACTCTGACAATCTGCTGCTAGTTAATAAATAGGGGTGGGGGGAAAAAAAAATCGATATTGCAATATATTGTTGCGCTCTCTGTTGCAACAAATTATCGATACACTGACAGTAAATATTGATGTCATGTGTCCAGTTGTGCAGTGTTATGTTATAAATGTTTATGCACTTTAATTTGTCTCACTTTACAATGTTTATCGTTAAAAGGCAAAGAGGCAGTGAGGCACAATGCAGAACTTTGTACATTGTACAAGTTTTGGCATTAAATAAATGCATAATTAGACATTTTCCTCTTTATGGGCATTTGTTTGGCTTTTTCAGTCACATATCGTGATATATTGCTATTTTTTTTGGACAATATATCAAAAATCGTAGATATTGTGTATCGTGATATTATCGATATCGCGAGTCAAATATCGTCACAGTATCGAATCGTGGTTTACCCGTATCGTCCCACCCCTAGTATGAAAAGAGTTGAGTCATATCTAAGGTAGTATCAGTGGCTGAGTGGCGGCTGTGTGAAAGAAAAAGGTGGAAAGTCGTGACCAGGGTATGAAGGTTAACAGCTAGAAATTGGATACAATCTCTCGGTAAAGTTAGTCTTTAAATGAACCTAAAATGGGTGTAAGTTGTTTACAAAACATGAAGCTTTACAATTTCAAAGTGTCATCAAAGGGGAGCTTTTGGACAAAGTCTGACAGAAGTAGGTTCACTTGAAAAATGCAAAATGTACTTAGTACAAGACTGCTATCCCTTGGCGGGTTTCCTCCTAGTTCGCTCTTAATCGAGGGGGCTAAAGATATCTACTTTAGAACTATTTTTTGCACAAAAAGATTAAAGGAATTTTTGTTCCACTACAAATCATACAACACTCAAATCCGCCAAAGTCCTGCATTAAAAAAAAAGAAAAAAAAAGCAATGAGCATAATAGCTCCCTTCTATGTTTGTCCAGAAAAATATGGCGCTGGAGCAGTGTTTGTATTATTTAAGAGGATCCAGACGTGCAGCCAAATGTGACTCCAGTTCCAAAGCAAAAGAAACAGTCCTTAAATGTACTGAAGGCACAAGTTGGTGTCATGCCCAACGCTGAAATCATGGACTGTGTACTGCAGTATTTCACGGCAATAATACTGCAATTACACGCCGAGGGGGAGAATGTGCATTACGGAACGCGCCTCAGGAAACGGCCTAAGCTCCTCAAACCACTAGAAAGAAACACACTTGGGCTGCCGAAACGCCACGATGGAGTCTGTTGCTATAAGGGTAAAGCCTCATTTGTTAGCATCGCATATCTAAATAGCATCTGAAAACTGTGGCTAGTGCTGATTATGCGGGAGCTGCTGGGACATTTTTGTGCCCAATTGAGCATTTTTGACTTTGATGATAAAAAAAAAAAAAAAAAAAAACCTGATGAGGTATCACGTCCATTAGGCTGCATTTACACTACATGGGTCAAGTGACCCAATTACGAGCACCACAACTGCTTATCTTTGGTTTCAACGTGACAGAAAGTATGGAGTCGGTCCTTCTACACAATACTGGAACAATGAAATTTAAATGGTGTCTCGCCAGTGCAGTTTATCTGTTTTAGTCATCAGGTCTCGTCTGAACACAACAGGCGAAGTTTGACAGAGACGTCGAAAGGGTTTCAAACATGTAAGACGATACGAGATCTCATTCGGAGCGCCAGACTGATGAGACTCGCCAAGGTTCTGCTAGTTCAGATCTTTGTGCTAACACAAGGCAATGGGATAAGGCTCCAGACAGACTTCACAAGTTCATGTTCTCCAGAGAGTCCTTGGCCCCTTTCACACTGCATGTCAAGGTCGAATTTTACTACACGTGTCGCTGGTCTGTGTGAAAGGTACCGCTAGGGAATAGTCAGCTTCCGAATTTGCTGGCTTATGAGTTGTTGTCAACAAGTTTTTCTTTTCTTCAGTTGCACAACAAACCTTTGGTTAATTATAATTTTGCTAATTATTGGACTACCAGAAACTGGGTGTGGTCCTCCATGCATCAAGCTGCATTAGAAAAGACTGTTAAGATTGATTCATAAAAATCACACCTGGTCGGTCTTAAGTGCACAAGCGAATAAATCCCCAAAGATGGGCGCATCACAAATTTTACCGGTTCGTCATTCGTCAATGGCCGCGACACTCGTCCGTCATTGTCAGTCCGTCATTATTTCAAGCTGAACCGAACCGTCAACGCTAATTTAACCGTGGTTTCTTCATCGCTCAATTACACTTCGTCGCCACTATTTTAGGACCGTCAGTAAATATCACAGGCGTAAGTCTGACAATCATCAGTATGTAACTCCGTCAATGTTAGTTAACTTAACCATATTTCTGTCATCTCTAAATTACATTTTGTCACCAGTATTTTAGGAATGTCAGTAAAAACTGTTTACAAGGATAACAGACTGTTAAAATTCTGCAGTGCTTTCTTTCTCATCTCCTCCTCCTTCTTCTTCTCTTAGTTTATTAGCCGATACAACTCTTTGGGCGCATACCGCCACCTACTGTACAGGAACCGCATAGGAACTTGGAAGGCTTTTATCTATGATAGGTAAAAGCTGAGCATTTTTGGTGACACTTTTCCACTTTCAACATCTAGACGAATAAACACTTCCGCCGCTACTTAGTCGGCATTTTTCGAAGTTTCCCATCATTCGTCAACAAAACGAGCTTCCGTCCTTGACAGATTGACAGACCTTGCGTCAGTATTGAAGTAACGCTCACTCCTGTAAATCACGTTCCATTGTTACACCTGTGACGCACCAATTTTCAGGAAACTGTGAAAGGGGCTTTTGCTGAATCAATCAAACCACTCGTTCACAGTTGTGGTGGCAGACATTGTGCGTAAGTACAGCGATGTTTGCTGACCCCTGCTTCAGGCCCACCAGAAGAGTACAGTTCTAAGCCGGCATTGGGCCAAGTCAAACATTTTAACTTTCATAGACAAAAACAAACCGGTTTCGCCTTACCGCTCCCTCATTTCACCCAGTTCCTAAATATTTTTTCACCCGAAATCAAGCGTCAGGACGACGACCAATGTTTTTTGGGGAGAAGTTTGCTGTTTTGTGCTGCCCTTGCAAAAATTCAGCAAAAATCCCCTCCCATATGTCCCCTCTGTCTTTCTGCTCGAGTGCTGATTATTTGACTTTTTGCCTTTTCTTTCCTCCTAAATGTGTTATTCATCCTGTTCAACAAATCTTCAGGCACACTTCAGAGCCCAAAATAAAATAAACAGTCGTGTTTTCTCCTCCCGTCACTGCGGGCCTTGACTGCATCTACCTGGAACAATAAACAGCTGTGTTTCTCAGCTTGTTTATACTCATCTCTAGACATTGGCGGACAGAAGCACAACAGGAACTAGACTGTGTGTGCATGTGTACGGACACGCTAGGGCCTGCGCCCACCGCCGAGCGTCGCGGTGTTGGTGGACGCAAGCAGACCGTGATAGCACGGAGGCTGCTGGCAGCCAGCGCGGACTCCGTGTCTGGCACCAAGGGAGGTTTACCTTGGAAGAGCACCAACCATCTGCATGCTATAAGGACTCAATGGACGGGCTGATGTTGAACGAGCGAGACAAAAGCGGTCCACATACGCGAGTGTGTGTTTGTCTGACTTTGTGTACGTATGTGTGAAGCTGTTCAAGGTATGTAGAAATGTAAACGCGGGACTGACAGCTGAGGCGTTTCAGTGAAAGAACCAAGAAGCAATTAAAGCTGAGCGCAGCGATGGATGGGCACTCACACCGCTGCGCACATTGGTGCCCCAGATGAAGGAAATAGGGTATAAGGAAGTGGTTTTGGACCTCTTCAGGGCGAGACATTTATCACCACCTCATCTTCATCGTCTTCGTCTTCACAAGCGTTTAGTCAAGCGAGCTGTGTTACTGGAGTTTTGTGCATTAGGATGAGTCAAAATTTGCTCCTGGAAAAAAAATCTCTCTGAGGTTTAACTTTGAAGGATCCTAAAATGTCATTGAAGGTCTACAAAAATGGCCACCTCGATTGAAAAATGATTATGTCTTTTCAGGGCACAAATGAGATCAGACTTTGGGTTATGGTCCTTTATCTTTGCCAACAAGTAATGAATAAGGAGGTAGAAAACCATCTTGCTTGCTTTACGGTAACACTGCTGACTGATAATCAAGTCTGAGCCCATCTTTCTGGTAAATTAGCATTGACATTTTACAAGAGTGTTCATTCCTTGAACTGTGCATGGCTGACATTTAAATAAAGTCAGCATGTATGGAGCTTTTAATAGAACATCAAATCTGTTTTGTACATCTTGTGTACTTGTTTTAAGTAGACCGCAGCTTTTTGTCTACTTTAGTTTGGCATCCGTTTCAACTTCTTTGCAATTTCGACTTGTTGCTAGCGTGCCTCCTAAACACTACACGCACTTTCCATCTTTGTTCTTGCTAAATGACGTCAAGATGTAACAAGTCCTGCCATGCTTTCATCCTACTTATTCATTTATCCGACGCATTTTAAGTCCGACAGACAAAAATAAATACAAAAAAATTAGGACCTCACACAAGCAATTAGATAGTGGCTATAAAAAAAGTCTACAGAGCCCTGTTCATATACCATTTATTTGGAAATTAAAACAAAAATAAGGGGAAAAAAACTCATTTGGATTGAACAGAGGTGTGTAGACTTTTTATTTAAAAAATTATTTACTGTATAACTACTAGTCAATGGTTTATTTGAACTCATTGTGCCCATATTATTCAAGTCAGTAGATACTGTAGTCTTGCATTCAAAATTGCATATAGTACATTTACTCTTGTACAGTTTGCCATTCAAGTCTATGTAGGATGCACCCACAGTTACCATGTACAATGCTGCTGACTAATCTTGCTTAGTATGTGGTTATTTTGTTGTTTGCTTAAGGCTTTATATTAAGACTTAAAGCTTATTATGATTTCTTTTTTTTTTTTATCATTTTCCTATACTATAGGACAGTGTAATTTGGATTAAAATTGTACCCTGTGTAGGGCCACAAAACGACATCATCCAGTGTGAAAGTGCATTTGGGGCTGTCGTGTCTGTGGCTGTTTCCGATTTTGCGAATTAGGTTTTGTTGGCTTCAGGGGTCGGGGCCCACACACAAGCACATGATGGTTTAGTCAGCTTTTACATCTTCACAAATAATATTCCCAGAGACGCAGGAACGCCGGACAGACGCTTGTAATTCAGCTGACAAGAAAATGAAAAGCTTTCTATGCCCTCACGTCACATTTGGGGAAGCAAACTAACAACCGGGACAATTTCAACTCGAACGCCATTTGGCCCAGTCGAATACTCCCCCACCACCACCACCACCACCATCGCCGGCACGATCATCAAGCTTCTGAGCTCGATGGCTTTTCCAGAAGGATGTGGTACTCGCTGGCGAGGCAGCTGCTTTAAATAAAGTGACAATTTTTAATGGGGTTTCAAACCTCAGCGTCATCGCGCGTTGCCAACTCCTCTGCGATGACATGCATCCGATCTGCACGTTTTTAAATCGAAGCGGACGCACAGGAAGCCAGCGAGAGGAAGCGCTTTATATATAGTACACGCTTTTTCGGAGAATTTTTCCAGATTGCAACGTTGCTTTTATTAGCAGTGACAGCTGAAGTGGACAGACGAGATGAGGTGATATGAACAGTTAACGCAATTACAGTCCTATTCCCCAATTTGGCAGCTATTTCAGCAGGTTGGCGGCTGCTAAGTGATCATAATGAGCACCTTAATGTTTTCACATAAAGCCCGGCGCCCCTTTGCGGTTTTATCCACTGACAGTTTGATCATCCCCCTCATTCGTACAGCAAAATTACACTCCCCAACACTTTTGGTGACCATTTACATGAGTTGCTATTATGCTGCCAGTGGAGATAGCAGCAGGCAGCACCACAATTTGACAGTCCCGTGTGAATTCTCACAAACAGGAGAAGTTTTACAATTACTATACTGGGTACTGGCCATCAGTCTCCAGCTGCAACGTGCACAATCACTTTCTTTCCTCACACCTCAAATCCCAAATAAAGCCAAAAAAAAAAAAAAAAAAAGTCTCATTCGATAGAGAACAGGAGCTGTGACATGCATTGACAATGACAGCACACTCTAAACATAGTCAGCATAGGCTGAAACCTGTGTACGTGTGCGTGCACGTGTGCATAGTCATTACACAACCAGGCCCTTTGTGCTCCGCGGCCTTAACACTAACGTACGTGAAAAAGATGCACACAAAAAAAAAGTTGTTTTTGACCTCACACATGGAAAATAAATAAAGCCCACCTCTCCTGGGGGGAACGAGTGTGATTATTTATGTGAAAACTAAATAGTGAAACCTTATCTGCATGGTCGGTCATAGAACACTGACTCCAATACATTTCACCAGGGAGGTTCACATGTAAGGAAACTTGTTGCGGAAAGATTTAAGAAAAAATATTTAATTTGTTCAATAAATTTATTACAAGGTCTTTATGTCACGTGGATGGAACTTAATATTTAATTTATGTGGGAATTTCAAAGCACATTTAGCTTCTAATAAGGCTTCCTCTAACATCAAAAGAGTTAAAACCTTACATCTTTAACATTAATTTAGTATATTTGTCGGGATATATTTGTAACAATGAAGTAACTGGTTTGATGGCAAATACAGTCTACAAACAAGTGACAAGCAATACCGCCCCCTAGTGGTCACATTCTGCCAAGCAGAATGTGGTCAGCTGTGAGACTGACTCAAGTCAAACACGTTAAAAAGTTGCCACTTGAATAAACAAGCATTTTTTTTTGTGGAATCTAAGCACTCGTGTCAATGTGGATTTTTTTTTCAGCCTCGTGTTTTTCACTTCACCACAACAACTAAAAATGGCACCTTATCATATGCTGAATACTACACTATTGCTCTTCCATTTTGCAGTACATTGAAACCTAAAGATTATGTTACCACTTTGGGCCTGTTGCCATATGTGACATGGACAAATATTGTATTGTTTTTACAAAATTAATTTTATAAAATGCTTCTTACATAGAAAACACAATGAGAATACAATAACACAAATATCCAGTGTGACTTTTAAAATTATTTTTTTTAAATCCAATAATGATCAACTAAAAATGACATGATTGGCCCTGAACGGGACAACCCTGGTCCCAAAGCAACTCGACCAACCTCAGGTCCACTTGATTTGCTAATAGGAGACCAAATGGGGTGGGAGGACACATGACCGAATAATTAGAATGATCTTTTCATATTCACATCTATTTAATGAGATACATTTAAATGCTCTCTGCAACTTACGTCCTACATGAATACATAATTCACAAGCTTGCCTTTAAACCGCACTCAGTAATGTTTGTTCACAGGGATAACAAACATTTTAATAAACAAGAAAAGAATAATGACTTACCTCAACGTCAAGCCGCTATAAATGCATGCCATTATTCAACCTGCCGAGACACAAACACAGCATCCTTGCTAGACTTGACTTGTGTGAAAGCTGTATTAGAGATTTTTATTTTATTTTTTTTCGTTTTTCACCTTTATTTGTGCAGTCAGATACACTGTGATGGTAACCATGTTGAACTCAGTGGGCACAGTCAAATACATTCTGGGTTGGCTGGAACAGACGAAAACAGGGAACAATTATTGTAAAACATTGCACTTAGATATGCCTTGACGAAAGAATAGACTTTATTCATCCGTTGAAAGCAACTAAATTGTCACAGCAACATATAACCATAGACTTAAATTGATAACGTAGACATAACCAAAAGGGTAAAAACCAATTTAAAGCGCAGCATTGAGTCCAAATGAAAATAAATGTAAATTTAAATTCTCTGACTGTAACACAATCATTATTTTAACCCTTTATCATACGAGCAATTTTGCCGAAAATGCTTTTAAAAAAAAGTTGCATTCAAAGTAAGTTTGAAGCTGTTCCTGAACCATTTAGAGTATCGGCATAGTTTATATAATTTTTTTAAGAACGTTTGCCCGCCAGAGACCATCCGAATTTTAAGGGGTTTAAAAATATATATATTTAAATGTATTTCACAGTACCAGTAAGACAAAGCCACACAATAATTGTACATTAGTGACGCTAACTTCATCTAATACTTGGGCAAACTTAACTTCACAAATGGACGTACTGTAGTACTTAACTGTAGGTCCGCGCAGGTGACGCCCAGGTGACTATTTGAACGCAATTTATGACAATGAGGACCCCGTAAGCTGCCCACTGCGCCTGTTTGAATGTTGTTAACAGCCCAAAAATCGCCCGCCAAAATATTCGTATGCTGTTGTTTGACATAAAAAGGTGAGAATAAAATGCTATAATGATAATAATGATAATAATAATAATAATAATAATAACAATAATAATAATAATAATAATAATAATAAAGAATAAACATATGTAGCATTCCCACAATGATGATGATGTAGCGAATAGAAACACGTTGGCTGCTGTTGGCCTGACGACTCCCAAAGAGAAAGCTGCGAATGGACGGTGAATGACGTCAGATCAGCAGGATGGACGCTCGTTAGCCGCATGCGCGCTTGACACTTCGTAAGTTGATAACTTGATAGTTGTAGTCCAGCTGCAGGACACCATCGAAGGTCAGGTTGAAAGCGGGTGAATGCACAAAGCTGATCGACCATTCATATAAAAAGCCCGTGACCCGACCTCGATGATAAATGCAACACTGCCCTCTGCTGTCAACCTTGTGTTAGTGAATCAAGAGAGCTTCATTTTGCTTGAACATTTGTGATTGCAAGGTTAGCGTACCTCATGACAAGAATATTTGACTCATTGAGCCATTTTCAGAAGTGAAAAGTTCGTATTTTGTCCAGTTTGTCCGCGTGTACGTTTTTTTTTTTTTTTTTAGCAGTTACCCTGTACCATTATGCAAAAAGCTGTACAGATCAAACATTAAGGTTGTACACAAATTCTATAATCACTCTTCAGTGCTGCTCGTGAATTTACTTACTCTGAAACCTATAATTCAAACGTTGCATGAATAAGGTAGCCACCAGAGGGCGCCGCAACAGTACAAACACGAACCATTTCATGCTCAACGGTGCTTTATTTTTGATCAAACGTTTAATTGCATCAGTTAAAAGTTTTAACTAGTTCAAAAAAAGGTACAGACAAACCTTGTCTGTGAAAAGAGAAACAAAGACTTTAACTATGTTTTAACTTGTCACATTAACACACACTTGCCAGCACATTATTATACGAAAATATTTTGGGGACAAAAGATAGCGTGAAAGGTGCAGAACCTGTTGAAGCTGCTAGCAAGATTTAGCTTCACACTTCACACTTAATTGCGCACAAACCGACGTTAGTCAAGTTGGGTACATTGTAGCATCATGGCTTATTCATGTTCAAGTTACCAAACACAAAATGTTACTATTATTATTACTTGGAACGTAAAATTAATTAAAAACAAATGAAGACAATGAACTTACCTGACAAAACTAACAACGTCGACTTTGGCGGTGGTTTTCTAGGCCCAGCATTGCTGCCGTCCAACATAGAGAATATTACATTTACCCTTGATTTGTCTCTCGAGGGCTGTCCAACTTCTTCCGTTTAACTAAAGTTACTAACCAGAGTTAAATAATCCAGCCAAGAAAATTATAAACGCGCTATGGAGCGGAGTAGCTGGCAAAATGAGTGGCAGACTGTACTGGGCATTCAGAAAATGATTGACAGATGATTGGGTCACGCTTGGGCCTCCGATTGGCTAGTTTTGTCCTGCCGTGAGTAACTGATAAATAATAATGGTGAAAAATAGAGATGGAAAAATAATTATAAACCAATGTTATGTAACGCTTGAACTTTAGACAGACAGACAGACAGATAGATAGATAGATAGATAGTGTACGTGTACATGTATAAAACTTTTGCTACTCACTAAGCTGAAGAGATCCAGTTAAAACAACTCAAGCATGTGTGATGTTTAATCCAAAAAAATATACACAATATACAAATATTAATGATCCAGAATTATATCACAGATGCTTGGTAAGGCAAATAACAAACAAATCATAATGATTGTAGTCATTATTATTATCATCATGACCATTCGAGAGTGGAAAACATTCTCCTTGAGTAACAATGTCATGATAATGGCAAGCGAGATACATTTCCTTTCTAAATAGGCCTTTACATAGCCTGTCGGATGTTCTCTAGGCTCTTGTGGATGTTGTCCACCACGTCCACGGCGGCCTGCGGGATCCTGGTGCCCGGCCCGAAGATGGCGCTCACGCCGCTCTGGTACAGGAAGTCGTAATCCTGTGTTCAAAGAGCGTGCCATTTTTTTTAATTTTTTTTTTTTTATACCAGTTCTGTCTTACATGGTCTTCTCAGAACGTCTATTTTAATAAAATTTTTATTCCAAATATATTTGAGTTTCACTTCTTTATCTCACTGTTAAATCAACTGTAATATTTTTTTTTAATACCAACTTTACATAAGCAAGCATTACCGACATGGCTGAGGTTCATTTTTGAAGCCGGTTGTTACCTGTGGCGGAATGACTCCCCCGCAGATGACCAGGATGTCGGGTCGCCCCATCTTGCGGAGCTCCTTGACAAGCTCGGGCACGAGAGTCTTGTGGCCGGCGGCCAGCGTGCTGACGCCCACGCAGTGGACGTCGGCGTCCACCGCCTGCTGGGCAACCTCTACAGGCGTCTGGTGGACAGCAGACACCAACCACCACAACAACAAGCGATAAGTACAGTCATCAGTCACATGCAGATTTGTTTTGAGGAGGAGAGAAATTGTCCAAACCTGGAAGAGCGGCCCGATGTCCACGTCAAAGCCCAGGTCGGCGAACCCGGTTGCGATCACCTTGGCGCCACGGTCGTGTCCGTCCTGGCCCATCTTGGCCACCAGGAGGCGAGGGTTCCGCCCTTCCTGGTTCTTAAATTCGGCCACTCTGGGATTATTATGTTGGGAACTCAGCTTTATTTTGTGATGTATGAGTGAGTGTGAGTATTCTTGTATGTTCTGTTTGTATGTGTTGCTGCTACTGCAACATGTATGCTCATTTCCATTAACACATTGATGATGTCACACGTGAGCGTTAAGCTAGCGGACTTTTGTTCACCAAATTGCATGGTTTGGTTTAACATTTTGCTGTTTAAATGCATAGTAAATCCCAATAGATTTTTATCTGAATTACGCACATATTCACTTCTTTTGTGCTGAGGAACATACCCAGCGATAAACAACGACTTACTCACTACTATAGTTTCTTCTTGTTTGTGTGCAGTACCTGCTGAGGGCAGAGGCGATTTCTTCATGCTCGCCGTACTCGCTGCGGTACGCGCCGCTCACCATGCGGCTGCTGGCCTTGTGCTCGCCAAACACTTTCTTCATTGCGTCAGTGATCTCGCCAACAGAACATCTGCAATCAGCAAGGGAATAAAAGTCAACGGGGACCAGGCCGGGTTGCGAATCGCAAAAATTCATGATTAACAGATGACCTTTTCAATTATATTGGAACAAAAAAATATATATATTTGTTTAAAAACTAAGTACAAACCTGGCACGTGCCGCCTCCACAGCCAAAGCCAGTAGGTTTCCCTCTCGGGTGCGGGCGCACTCCTCGATGGCGGCCAGGCATTTGTGGGCGGCGTCCGAGTCGCGACTCTCCCGCACCTGTCACGTAAATGACACTCATCACTAACGTCGTCCAATGCACACACAGTTTGATAAAGACGAGGGAGAAATTTGTTGAATTTTGCATCATTATTTTTATCTACCGTGTAATCATAATATATGTATATATTAGTTTTATTCTAATTATTTTTATTTATTCTTTAGAATTACCACAATTATTACTTTATGAATTAAAAACATGTATTTATATTAATTAGTATATTTTTCATTTTATTAAGAGTGGCTAAATTATTTTTGACAATCATATGACTTAATGTCCCCGACCCTTGTGTGGAGTAAGCGGTTGAGAAAATGGATGGATGGATGGATGGATGGATGGATGACGTAATGTAAATTACTTGATGATTGCCTTTTATTTCAATTGTTTGTATTTTATTTATTATAATGACAATATTTTAAAATATTTTTTGTTTATTTTTATACTGCTATGAAGTTAAAGTTACAATTATGTTACAATAATGCAAAATTGCATTTTTTATTTCATTATTTTTGTATTATTTCATCGATTTTAAGCCCCAAAAATTACCTAAATTAAAGATAAGTGTCTTTTTGTTCCTTGAAAGGTCCTAAAGTTATTATTTATTTTAAACAATTAACATTCAAAGCGTATTTCACATTTTTCCTACCTTCTTCAACTTTTCAATCTGCTTCTGTCGTACCAGGGTGTTATCAATAGCCAGCACCTCCACCGTTTCCTCCTTCTCCAGGCGGTACTTGTTCACCCCGACGATGACCTCCGACCCTAGAGAAGAAAGGGGGCATTTCCAAATGTATGGAGGCTTGAAATATAGCAACGCAGGGAAACATTGATTATGGAAGCGCTGGCGTACGTGAATCGATGCGGGCCTGTCTGCGCGCCGCACATTCCTCGATGCGGAGCTTGGGGATTCCCTCGGCCACCGCTCGGGCCATGCCGCCCATCTCCTCGATCTCCCGGATGAACTGCAGGCAGGGTAAAGAGGAAAGCAGGAAACGAGAAGCAATGTCATCTTGACTGTCTCAACTCAGTAATTGTATAGAGGTAACGTACGGTAAATTAAAATTACACTTAAAGGTGAAGTCAACCTTAAACATTTCTTGACAATATGTTATATATGACCTCGCCAGTCTAAACATGACATTCTGATTAATATTACATTTGTGGAATAGGAGTTATGCAACTAAATCCAGTCATTTTTATCTATCTCATGGTGTGGCCATTTGCCACTTGCTGTCGACTGAAGATGACATCACAGTTGCTCAGGGCTCAGGCAACAACCAATCACAGCTCACTTGTTTTCTGAAGCTGAGCTGTGATTGGTTGTTACCTGAGACCTGAGCAACTGTGATATTATTTTCACTCTCACAGTGGTAAAATGGCCGCCTTCTGATATTGATAAAAACTGCTCGATTTTGCTGCTTAACATATTCCACTAATGCAATATTAACCACAATACCGTATTTAGACGAGTGAGGCTGCATAGAACATATTATTGTCCAGACATTTTTGGGGGGTTGATTTCCCCTTTTAAAATGTCTAAAATTAAAGTTGAACTAAAATTGAATATTAAAGATTAAATAAAAGTTTTAAGTAAATGTAAGTTAAAACAACATTGAAATTATATGAAAGTTGCATTTAAAGTAGAATTAAAGTTTTAATTACGTAAATTAATCTTTATACCACCGTTTGAACTAAGTTCAAACAAAATGTAATTTATTTTTTAAATTAAACTTGAAATTTGAAGTTTTTGCATAAAACAATTTAATTAAAAGTAAAAATAAAATACAGGGGACCGAGCCTGATAGCAAAAATATAAAAAAATTAAAAAAAATTAAAAAATAAAAAGTGGTTCAGGTTAAATTAAAAACATGTTTCCATGTATAATATAAAAAAATAATAGAAAAAAACTATCTGAAACTAAGTAACATTATGAATAACTGATTTAAAAAGTATTAAAATTGAAAAAATAGATGAAATAATATTTAAAAAATTGAGCTGCCACTAAATTAGACACTCATGCATTTACAGTGATTGTACGTTATCTACACCGAGATATGATTTTAATTTAGTTTAAATGAGTTCCTTCTATTTAAAATATATCTCATTTGAAACCAAATGATACAATATTACAATATGATGATCTGTCTGCACTGACGCACCTTCAAGGCCGTGTTGTAGAGATCGTCGGTGAGGGACTCCATCATGTGCGAGCCCCCCCACGGGTCGGCCACCTTGGGGATGCCTGACTCCTCCTGGATGATGATCTGCGTGTTGCGGGCGATGCGGGCGCTCTTGACGGTGGGCAGCCCCAGGGCCTCGTCGAAGGAGTTGGTGTGGAGCGACTGCGTGCCCCCGAACACGGCCGCCATGGCCTCGATCACCGTGCGGATCACGTTATTGTACGGGTCCTGGGGACGGTGTTTTTATTAGACACGGCCTGAATGGTGAATAAGGTTGCAATATTCTGAGAATTGGACTTCCCATGGAAATTTAGCATGAAATTTACAGGACAAACTTTGATGATGAATGCTCGCGAGCCACTCACTTGCTCCGTGAGAGACCAACCGGATGTTTGGCAGTGAGTGCGCAGGAGGAGGGACTTGGCGTTTTGCGGCTGGAATTTTTCTCGAAGTAACGTGGACCACAGCTTCCTGGCTGCCCGCATCTTGGCGATTTCCATGTAGAAGTTCATGCCGATGCCCCAGAAGAACGACAATCTGCAGATGTGCACATACATGTAGGGTTATTTGATACCACTTTTTCTCCGACCAATACCAGAATTGCTTTTAAAATGTCCAATTTAATTAATAATAATGTCAAATAATTGTCATTCTACTTAACTCATTCACTGCCAATGACAACTATAGACGTCAAAAATCCAAGCAAACAGCCAGTGTTAATTTAGAAAAAAATAAAATAAAATTAAATTAAAATTTTTATTAAAAAAAAGAAATTTCAATTTAGTTTTAGTTATAGTGTTCTGACTAAATATAATTAAAGCCTTAGTCATAATTTAGTCACCTGATTGTATTTGAGTTTTAATCCAACTTTAGTCAACAAAAATAAGGAGCAATTTTAGTCGACTAAATTGACTTCTGGAGGTCGAGACCCAGTTTGTGGTCTCAGTAAGACCAAGACCGATCACTATGCACGACGGTAGCACTTAGCAATGAAATTGTTGTCATTGTTGTTATTAATAACAATGGGGATTAATAACTATGAATGAAAACAATGAATAACTAAAACTAAATTCAAATTTCTTGTCAAAATTTGTCACTGGCTATTTTCTTGGATTTTTGACGTCTATAGTCGTCATTGGCAGTGAATGAGTTAAGTAACAGTGGTTAGCATCGGCAGCCAGTCGCGAATACCCGATACCTTAAAATGAGGCCGGTACTTGCCCATATACACATACATGCATATATCATAGGTGACATACGTGTTAATTGAAACAAATAAAAAGGCTTTTCAAATGAAAATGTAAATTTTGAATACTATTTGACACTAAACTGAAGTTAAAATATTACAATAAATGAAAATAAATAACATTTGAAAAAAAAAAAGATAAAACAAGTTAAAACAAAGTAGTCAATACTATATTTACATTTACCGTAATTACATTTTAAACCGAATCTTAAATTAAATATTAAATTACAGCTGTAATGAAATAAATACAATATTTGAAAAAAATAGATATTGTATAACGTGTGTAAATTTTAAATTAAAATATAAATAGGAAGTATTTAAAACAGCTTTACACTAAAATACATTCAAATTGGAAATTAGTTAATAAAGTTGCAATTCTGTTGGAGTTTAAAAGTAGGAATAAAATTACATTTCAAAATTAAAATTACATTTAAAATACTTAAAGTTTAAATTAACTTAGATTTAAATTGAAATTCATATTTAATATTTTAAGTTATTAAAGGGATACTTAACTTACTTAGCCCATTATAGCAATAAAAAATTTGTCTATAATTAATTTGATGCTCTCATTATTTTTCACGTACAATTAGTACCTTTTAAAAACACATTTTGCAACTTGCTAATGACTGAAAATGTCATCACAAGGGCTCAGGTAACCAATCACAGCTCACCTGTTTTCTAGGTTTGGTCATGTGACATTCACAAGCTGAGCTGTGATTGGTTACCTCAGCCCTTGTGATGTCATTTTCAGTCGACAGCAAGTTGCGAAATGTGTTTTTTAAAGGTTTTTATAGGCAAAATATTAATGTTTGACTGCTAAAAATGGCTAAATAAGTAATGTATCCCTTTAAAGATTGAAATTAAGTCAAAGAGAATTACATTTAAATTTAAGATGAATTTGTTTTAATTAAAAACAGTTAATAATTACATTTCACTTTTAAAATAGTTTATGTTAAACACATCCAAAATAAGATGTTTAAAGTTGAAATAAAATAAATTCTTTAAATCGCAAAACTGTCATTTAAGAAAAAAATCGTTGATTTTGTGACCCTGCAGGACCTTATAAAATTAAATGGGCCCTGATAGGGAGAGAAAAAAAAAAAAAAAAAAGAGTTCACTGTCTCTACATAAAAAGTCTTTCACGTAAACTCTATTGAGGCCAATTTGTCTATTGTGAGACATTGTGAATGGTACATGTCACTCAGGTCGCCTGTCCAAGTGCAATAATTGCTTTGGTGAGACAGCCTTTCATCGACATAACATCTGTGAAAAGACTGCCTCTGCCGCAGCCTCGGGAGCACCTAACCTTCATTTTGATGAACCATTCATTATTACATTTACTGAATGGTGGAGGACTTCGGGATGAAAGCAATTTCAAGGAATAGAATCGGAACTTGAGTTAGGAACGTACCACTGCAGCAGTGGGGCGAGAGGCGAACCAGCGTGAATGTAAAATGAATTCCAAACCAAAAAAATTTTAGCGTGCCATCATTTTACCTGGGTGCAAACTCGTCGATGGTCAAGCCAGCTTTGAGTCCGGTGCGGCAGTACTCCAGCCCATTGGCGATGGTGTAGGCCACTTCCAAGATGGCATCGGCCCCCGCCTCCTGAAGATGGTACCCGCTGATGGAGATGGAGTTGAACTTGGGCATGTTCTAGGAAAATGCAAAACATGATGCAGTTTGAACATTTCATTTGATGATTCTTTCGCCAGGGTTTCTGCATGTATCATCAAATCTAATGTAATACTTTTTAATGCAGTTTTTTAGGGCTGTCAGTCCGATACAATTTTTCGTCATAATTAATTGCATGATTCCAATAGTTAACTTCTGATTAATTGTAAATTAATCGCGCATTATATCTGCTCTAAATATACAATAAAATATCTTTTAAAAGTTTTTCATACTTTTGTTAGTTAACTAACATAAAAGTGGACGCATATGTTTACCAAATACAAATGTGGTATTTTTTCGTTAATTGGTACAGTAATTTTACAGTAAGTAATTCAATAAGTTACTCATAGTTACAGCAAAAGGAGTGTGAAACATTGAGTCATATATTTGTGTTCAGGTAATTTTCTGCCACTAATTGGCATTAGTGTTTCATGTTGGACATTTGTGAGAGGAACACTACATTTTTCTCCTCAAATTCAAAGTAACTGGTATTTAATGAATCGCGGAAGCCCTGTTCACGCACCACTAGAGGGAGTCCACATGCCATACGTAGAGAACCACTGCAGTGCAATCTCAATATCGCAGATTTTTGTTTTGCGAGTGGGTGTGAGACACATTCCCCCAATACACGAGGGTTACCTGTACTTACCTGGGAGGTGTATGCGAAGATGTCGGCGATGGCGTGCATGGAAGGTTCCGGTGGGAAGATGTAGGTATTCCGCACCATGAACTCCTTCAAAATATCGTTCTGGATAGTTCCTGTGAGCTTGGTTTTGGAGACGCCCTGTTCCTCGCCCGTCACGATGAACATGGCGAGCACGGGGATGACAGCCCCGTTCATGGTCATGGACACGGACATCTTCTCCAGCGGGATGCCATCGAAGAGCATCTTCATGTCCTCCACTGTGTCGATGGCCACACCCGCCATGCCCACGTCGCCGTGCACCCGAGGGTTGTCCGAGTCGTAGCCTCGGTGCGTAGGGAGATCGAAGGCCACTGAGAGGCCCTGCTGCCCCGCTGAGATTCACCAAAGAAAACATGAGAATGGACATTTTAGGATTCAGATGAATGTTTGAATGAAAAACATAAAAAATAATAAATAAATAAAAAATTAAATAAAATAAGCTGATGATGGACAAGTTTGACCTTGGTGACAGTCAGCCCTACCTTTGATATTATCCTTGTAAAACTTGTTACTCTCCTCCACGGTGCTGAATCCCGCATACTGCCTGATGGTCCAGGGTCTGCTGGTGTACATGGTGGGATAGGGCCCCCTAGTGTAGGGAAACACGCCTGGTAATTCGTCCGCCTTCGCGTCCGAGTCGGCCTTGGTGTACACCGGCTTGATGTCGATGCCCTCGGGCGTGTGCCATATCAGATCCTCCGGGTTCTTCCCCTTCAGCTGCTTCTTGGCCAGGGCAGCCCACTGGGGGTGAAGCTCCACCTGGTCCCGACGCTGGGAAGAGGTGTGGATACTGCAGGTGTGGAGGGGCACCCGGGCTAAGAGCCGGGCGGCGGTGCATGCTCTGTATGCCGTCAGCATGCTTCCCCTGGCCTCACAACGCACATGGATGACCTGAAGGATGTAAAGCAGACATATTAGGATGAACATATCGTTTTGTTTTGTTGTTTTTTGGTAGTACAAATTACAGACCTTTTTGTAATGCCTGTAACAACAAGCCAAGATACTTACAAGGAACAGAAAAGTAATTGACTTTTTAGGATTATTGTTGGGGGTTTTTTCCAATTTCATTCCAAAATAAAATAATTATTTATGAAAACTAACTACATTAGTTTTTGTACATGACGTTGTCTTGTTCATCCTCAGTTTTTCTTCTGATGCTCTAAAGGAAATTTAAACATGTTACGTAAACATGTGTAGTTATGTTTATACGGTCTGGCTTTGAATAAGTGTTCTTTATAGTTCTTGACTTCTATGAGCAATAGGACAATCACAATGCGGTTCATAAACAATTGAAAACTACTACATTAATCAATACATTATAATAGAGTATAAACAACATATTAGCATTGTGAGCTAAAAGCTAGTCTAAAAAGTTACACTTCATCATAGAGACCATAATAAGCTACATGATAACGTAAACTTTATCCTGGGCATGAAAGTAATCATGTTCATTCATGACAAATTGTTAAATTTAAAAAAAACTGTTACAATTGTAAAAAAAAAAAAAAAAAACAAGTTAAGCTAGGTGCAGCAGCTACGTAGCCCATCGTAGCTAACAGTGTCGAATTGATATTTTTTGACAATTTGCGTTTACGAAATGCAGCATTCGTGGCATTCATTTTAAGACACACCTATTGTGTATATTGTATATTCCTGACCTTGTTTACTCTTCTTGTGGTCTTTCAATGTTGCCAAAAGGCCTGCGTACGTCCATCCATAACATTAGAGTCCATGAACTCTGACATACAAAGCCGGAAGTAAATAGTCAACGCCGGTGTTCCTCTCCGGCGGCCATATTGGTGCGGTAAAATAAGCGCACGTAGACAGACGATTGGATATGTTAACTTACAATTTTAGACCTTTTAAGGGTCGTACGTTGTCAATAATATCGATTAATGTTATTAATAAAATGTAACATAAATATGCGATAAATTGTATTTAAACTATAAGTATGATAGTGTGAAAATATTTGAATAAATCTGTCTAATGTAAATACTTAACACAGGACACATTATGGTTAACATGCCAATTTTATTCCAGAGTTGGTCAACAAAATTGTAAGCAGCAACAGTTCTGTACGCCATCAGACCAGGTCGACTAGAGAAAACACACGTGCAGTAAATGCTTTTTATTGTGGGGATTACAAATACAATAGGTACATAGTTAACATTGCAACATTTTCGGGAGCATTCAGCAGGACAAACCCTGATTAAAGTGGCATTGCAGTCAGGTCAGTAGTTACGTCAGTAAGTGTTATGTTTATATAGAAAATACCCAGTCAAGATGCAGGGACATTTGTAATGTGCTTATGCTCTGTTGCTAATACTGTAAGGCAGTGAGTGTTTTGATTGCAGTATAGTATGACTTTAGATGCATTTAAATAGTAAATCAAACAAGAGAGGGATGGCGGTTGGAAGGGAGTCAGCGCATCAGCCGGGACCTGCACAAATATTTCACTCCAGTTTGAGGAGCTCCACGTCGAAAACAAGCGTGGCATTGGGAGGGATGACGCCGGGGTGGCCTGTGAGGCCGTAGGCGACGTCCGGTGTGCAGGTGAGCTTCACCCTCTGGCCAAGGCTCATCTGGAAGATAGCATGTATTGCTTCATTAGCAAAATACACACGTAAAACTTTTAACACAGCACACAAGCAGTTATCAAAATTTGAAATAGCCAATAATTGAGAAAACGTGTATTTTAAAATCGTCAGTTAGCAGCATGTTGGTCGGGTTTAACCTGGCTTTTGTTTCTGTTCAAGTTAATGAACGGTCTAATCGTTTGTTTTTTGTTTACCCAGTCACAAAAATGGCTGCTGTTACATATCAATCATTGTATGGCGCCAACCCTGATTGATTCTTCACAATCTCAATTAATTTTACATGCAAGTAAATGGAAATATGGAGAAAAAAAACATATCAATTTGTTCTATTTAAAAAAAAAAAAAAAAGTGTATTCTTAATTATACTTGACTATTACTGTACATTTAAATTGTGTTTATATTTTTTCATCATTTTATTAACATTTTTTAAAATCATTATTCCTTTATCATTTTAGCAATTCACTTTTATTTGCATTTGTTTTTATTTTTTACATCATGTGTTTTCTCTATTTCACATTTTTTAAGCATTTTATCACTTAAAATATTTGATTAATCAATGATCATTTTTTAGTTTAATGTGTGGTTATGAATACAACAACAAAAATAAACAGTTCAATGGAAAAGGGTCTATTAGGATGATTTTTGTCATGTGTATTCTATTGTTTTGTCATCATATTTACGTTATAATTCTGCAAAAGTAGTTGAAGGCATGACATTACATCATGTAACTCGAAATAGTAACTAGTAATTAACAAATCAAATTTCCCCATGTAAGTAAAATTTTCACTCGCACAGTGAGTTTTTTTCTCCAAACTATATTGAAGCTCCTTTTTAAGGGCCGACTTTCAATTCAGTAAATTGTGCAGCCCTACTGAAGTAACAGTACCACTGTACATAACACATTAACGTATCCCTGGCGAAAACCTGTCTTCTTCTTACTGTGCAGCAGAGGGTACTGTTGCACAAGCTAAGCCTAAAATCGATCAAATTCCATGACATTTTATCTACTGTTAATTATTAAAAAGCATAATATTCTTTTTCTATCACTTGCGCTCTCATATAAGGCAGGGCTTGTTTTGATTGCCAAGATGTAATAACTCCTATGACGTGATCTAAAACCAGTGTAAATGAGCCAGAATGGTGACAAGTGCAAAGTGAGTGTTTATGAGTCAGATTCGCAATTTTCTGACCTGAGCCACGCCTTCTTCCCAGCCTTTGATCACCTCGTTGCGTCCGATCTTGAATTTGAAGGGCTTGTTTCGGTCTCGAGACGAGTCGAACTTTTTGCCGTTCTGCAGCATACCTGTAAGAAAGACCAAATCATCACATTTGGGATGGGCTTTAGTTGGAAAATCTGAAGCGTTACAGTGAGTCGGGGAGGCGAGAGGGCGGTAGTGTCTTATCAGGATCTTGGCTCGGTTTCAGTTCTCCCAAATGCACAAAGGCTATGAATCAGGAAGCGGTGGCCTGGTTTATTGGATTATTTTTAAAGTTAACAACTAGGCCGTCGCTCGTCATCGTGTCGAGGGAGAACAAAAAAAATAAATACAGCAATGCAGACAAATAGAAATAACAGAATCAGACCTTTATTATTATTATTAATATTATTTTTGACTGAATAACTCGTGAACGATTTGAGTGCCAAAGGGTTCAACAAACTCTACAACCCCCAGAGGAAGGTCAGGTTTGTTATCCCTCGGAATTAGCATAGCGTACATTGCTAACAGCATAAGCTTTATTTGTTGGACAGTGGTGCCTTGAGATATGAGTTTATTTCATTCTGTGACCATGTTTGGAACTTAAAACCTGAAATGATCTTTCCGTCAATCTGTTCCTACAGGCTCCCCCACCCCAAATTGTTTTCTTATGCGGAAAAAAACACTATATTGTTGTCCTTTATGAACTATAAAGTAAATAAATACTTCAATATAATGTAAGGAATTCAACATGCTGTACATCATGATTTAATGCGGCAATCCATTTCATTGTGCTGCTCCTGCTGCTGTGCCCACCTTGGCCACCGGGAGGCAGTATAACACTATAGTCATGCTGACACAAACTAGGGAAAATAGTACTTCTAAAATCGCAACTATTGATTCCAACGGTTAGCTGTAAATACAACTGTAGCTGTATGTCCACTGTAAATACAATACAATGAGCTCCTGTGTATCACAGAAGACCCAGCCATGATAAGTGAAACTCCATGACCATGTTAATTTTTTTTTAACCAGGTTTATACTTAAAAAAGAAAAAGAAAAAAAACATAGAAAGCACAATGTTTAAGCCATTTCTTAATACTGCTCTTCTGAAACAAGAAAACGTTCTGTCAGAAACCGGTTCTGAATGTGCGCCCACTGTAGCCGAGTTAGCCAACTACAAACTCTTGGTGTGGGTTAAAATGATTCGGCGCTGCAATGCGATACGCTTCCGGTAACGGCCCTTTAATTTATGTCAGCCTGTGTTCACTTGGCAAGTGTGAATAGTTGGACGTCTAAAGACGTTGCGTGAACGTCACACTTTAACGCCACAACTGCGCCGCTTCTCTGCTTTCACCAGCCATCTAAATTTAGCATCTCCGGGCATTTCTAAGAATCACACAAGGCTTGCCCGATCTCCGCAAGGCCCGGGATCGGTTCCAAACAAGGAAGTCGTCAAGTGCAGGCCACGGAGGGCCAACACCTGCTATGGCGTGTCCTATTGGCCCAGTGGTCTCATTGGACAGTGATTGTGCCATGATCCATATAGTGGAAGAAAATTATGCATCAGTGACAGCAACAACAACAAAATGCAAAAAAGACAAAAATAATTAATATTTGATGTTGGTGTATTGATACTGTATCATGGTAAATAACCGTATTCCCAATATCTATATTTAATACTGCTATAACAATAGTTGGCAAGGATACAATATAACACAATATCAGTATTTGATCCACATCAGTAACATAATGTAACGCATTATACGATATGATATACAGCGGATGAAGCCCTCTCACAGGGACGTTTGAGCATTTAGTC
This sequence comes from Festucalex cinctus, assembly GCF_051991245.1. NCBI lineage: Eukaryota > Metazoa > Chordata > Actinopteri > Syngnathiformes > Syngnathidae > Festucalex > Festucalex cinctus. The sequence goes on from NC_135431.1 coordinate 12,710,176, forward strand.
ATCAATATCAAATAAATGCTCAACCTTCTGTGATCTCCTCTTTAACAAATACATGTTTAAAGGGTTCTCCATAAAATTCCTTGTACCAGTATGCTTATACTTGCATGTACTGGTAAACTCTTTGTCCTCACTAGTAGGATAATTTTGGCATACTAGCAGGACAACTATATATAATGATATTGTTTAAAAAAAAAAAATCCATATAATCCTACCAGCAAATTCATGAGCAAACTGATCAAAACGAGTTTCAAGCACAGTTGAGGTAAAAGCTTGACAAAAGCGGCAAATCTTTTTGGCCCCCCCTGGTGATTGGTTTGCAGCAGATGTCGTAAATCCCGCGACAGACACAAATGTTGGCGTCTGGCACTTCTTTTTTTTTTTTTTTTTTTTAAGCCCTGAGGGTGGTTTCTAACATTAGGCAGTGTTAAATAAATCTCCAGACTGATCTTGTAGCTGAAGTTATAAAAAGAGGGTGTGCCGTCATGATTGACAGCTGCATTCAAGCCACTTTATTAGGTACACTAGCTCAAGTTATGTGGTAGAAGAAGAGCCATGTAAACCCTAACAGGTGTATTTATATTTATTTGAACTATGTGGGAGTTGCACATTATCATGATGCATTTTTTAAACATTTTCTGCTCGCAATTAGTTTTGCTGTGTTCAAATACGTTTATGATGTCTTTATAAACGGATGTTACATTTTATACAGTCTCTCTCTTTTGCAACTTTTCACCCATTGTGGCTGATTTTGCAAGGTAACTCCCACAATGTAGCATAAATGACTGCAATTTCTACTGCTATCAGCTATGGGAGCATGGGTGGGGTGGTAGTTCTCATCCCTTCCTGATCCTGACGCCGCCAGTTACGATTCTCAAGAGAAAACTCCAAGTTCTTTGGCTGCGTCGGCACAAAAAAAAAGGAAAAGAAAAAAAAGATTAAGAGCTAACAGAGGCGGGGTTATTTTTACTCTGCCATATCCTGTCTCGACACCCCCCACCCCCCAACAGACTAGAGGCGCTGCCAGCGTGATTCCCCCCCCCCTGCATTAAAAGGGGTGGATGAGAAAAGCTGCATGTCAGGCTTTATGTCTGAGCCTACACTGCAGTCTGCAAGAATGTAGCTTTAGGTGACTGGGAGAACTTCATCCAACATGGGTGGGAAATCTGTGGCCTGTGGGCCATATGAAGCCCACAAGATCATTGAAATCAATTGTGAAACCAAACGAGGTGGTGCAGTGAACATGATGTACAAGTCGAGGTGTTTACCTGCCAGGGCTGGAATGGCCATCTGGCATACAGGGCAGATTCCTTGTGGGCCGGCCTCTTTTGGGGCCGATGCAGTGCTTTTTAATTCTTAGTTTCGTACATTTTTCCCCAAGAGACTTGTCCACAATTTAGAGGGACTAATCCGGTAATCCAGTTGGAATGTAGATCGCAAACTGCAACATCATCAATAAACATCAGTGGCAGAACTATATGTTAGGCAGGAGTCGGGCTGAGACGGCCAACTAGGCAGATGGGATTTTTTGTGCCAGTCCAGCCCCGACAGCTGCTGCGACTCTCACAACACTATAGCTTTGCCAAACTAGGACTAAACACTGCATCAAAACTAGACTAATCTATAACAATTTCTCAGTTAAAACCGTCAATATGACAATATAACGGTTATGCGTGAAAATGGCAGAAATCACAGAAAAAAAGCGGTTCCAAACCAAAATAGCTGACTACCTGTACATAAGGTTCCTTTTTGAGTTTCATGTCGGATTTTATGTCAATTAATATAATGTGGGTGTGTTCTGATATTTTCTACAACTACTGACTGAACCATTCCCTCATCCTCATTTTGGAAAGGCAAAGTCCAGAGGTCTATTCCCATGTTTGGAGCGCCAACATTAGTGAGGAATGACGTCCACATTTAGGCATGACATCATCGCATCCTCCTGGCCTACTCCTCGCATGGATGCCGTTTTTGTCATTTGATCTTTATTTATATTGGTTGAGATGACTATTGCAATGAAGCCGGTTACCATAATATGCCAAATACATTTATTGTGTGACATTTGTGAGATAAACATTACAATTCGGCCAATCAAAAGTAAGCTACCCCTCCGCGAAAAAGAAACTGAGCAACTGGGTACTGAAACGCCAACGCTCAATTGCCAGTTAACAACTCTTTGACTGCCAGGCGTTATAAAAACAAAAGAAAAAAATCCACAGTGCCAGCCGCTTTTGAGCATTTTAACTCATCTTTCAAGGCAAAAAGAATATTGTTTGCCTTTACTACATATACAATGTGGCTACGAAATGAAAGATCGCATTCCATTCATTGGAATTTTACTAATCATCATGAAACGTCTTTGGCAGTCAAAGAGTTAATTCCCATTATGCCCTTTTGAATGTTTTCAATTTGAAAAATTCCACATCTTAACTTTCCATACAAATTTACCAGAAGCAATCCAGACATTTAGTGTACATTTTCCACCCTTTTGTATCCCTACGTGTACCTAATGTTATGATCACTAAGTGAATCAGAACAACAGATTAGTTTCCACGCTTTAACTCAAAGCCCCATGTGCGAGCGTGAGCGGCTTTTCTCAAAAATGTCAGCCTCGTGACCTCTCGCTCGCCATATTTGGGAGTCTCTGCCTCCCGCCCGAGTCACGGCAGGGTCAGCTGCACGCCATGTAAGCGAGCGTCTGCGCTGTGTGCACGCGTGTCTGCGTGGTTTGAATCCCAAAGTGAGGATGACAAACAGCCGTGGCCAGTGTTCCCGTTGAGGTTGGGATGAAGTGAGGAGATCAGAATGTGACGTTCGCTTCCAGTGAAAGAAAGCAACAACAAAATACTTTATGTAACAAACAGCCTCTTTATCTTTGCTTCTATTTAGCCAGCAGGAAACCTCTAAGCGACTAGCGTCCCAAATCTGTGGCTAACCGTTATCACCAGATTTCCTCCTCATATCGTAGCGTAATCGTTGCTCTTATAAAACAAAAAGTGGGCCAGGCTTTAACCCACAGAGGCGGCATGGAAGCGGACACATAACTACCATTTTGTGTTTTTTGGCAAGCCATCAAATTTCACCACAGTGCTCCACCCACACACAATGATGGTGACAAATATTTCTCACAATTTAGCATTTTCCATCTGTCCAGTAAATGTGGTAACTATCACACAAAATCTCAAGGACAAGTTTGACTTTAAAGGATCTCTAGAATTGGCCAAACGGACCCTAAAATGTTTAGTTCAAATCAAAATGGCAGAATGTCCTGTGCGTTTTCCGGAGATGCTTTTAATGGTAGACATGGTGAAAGTTTTCATGTTGTGAAATTGGCTTTGTAATTAAATTTGTTTTGTGGCGAGTCAAATTTTTAGACTGTCTTGAATTGGTGGTTCAAATTTGGCAGCAACTGGACAAAAACGCTAGGACAAATATTATTTTTGAAGTCCCACCAGACATGGCCAAAATGACCCCCAAGATGGCCGCTGGGGAATGGTTTTGTGGGCTTACTCAATGACATGCCTGCCATGTTTTATTTTGCTAAAACCAACTGGCTTTTGGGGGCTTAATTTTCATGCAACTTTCAGTGCAAGTTTACAGTTCTATGACTATTGGTGAGTTCTCCAAATTTGTCACCATGCTATGCGTATACGCAATGACAAAAACAACATAGCTGTAGCAACTGAACAAAAACTTTACAGGAAGTTTGTCTTTGAAGGACCTTAGGAAATCACGAAATTGACTTTAAATTGGTAATTTTAAACCAAATTAGCGGATTTTCTGTGACCTTTTAGACATGGCTTCCTGAGACTTTTTTTGTGGGTCTCCTCATGACAGACATGGCTACTAAATTTCATGTTGCTCAGGGAAATTGGATTTGAGGGCTGAATTTTATAAATCAATTTATTAGTTTCGCGTTTTTAGGAAAGCTGTCAAACTTTGTTGCCACGCTGTGCCCATTTGCAATAACAAAAAATAATAATAATAATAATCAAATTATTTGTAATTTTGCGGGGTTCAAATGTGGTAGTCATCTGACAAAAAAAAAAAAAAAAACCTGAAGAATCGGCAACTTAAACCCTAACATGTCTGCTTCGAACCAAAATGGCTGACTTTTCCAACATGGCTCTTTCTTTTTTTGCCAGTCTACAGGCATGCCAACCTAATTTGACGTTGCTCATTGAAAACCTGCTTCGGGGACTGCACTTTCAAACACCGACCATAGTTTTCATGTCACCATTTCCCTTTCGCAGAGTCAATAGCGCGTTTATCGCTCTGTGGGGTTCGTCTGGCTGAGTTGGAGCCAGCAGCCAGGAGCATGATGATTTAATGAGTCAAAATGGGGGAGGACATGGAGTGAGAGAATGCGGAGGATGTGAGTGACGCACGCCAATGACATCTAGTCAGCAGGGAGGCAGGCGGACATGGGGGTGTTGACACCTTGTTTGGGAGGAAAGCAGCAATAACGCAAACGGTGCCGTTTCTCATTTATAATCCTTTATACATAAACTAAAGGTGACTGTTACACATACTGTGTATCGCAACGCAGCCACGTGTGTTCATGACAAAGCCTGCGGCGCAGAGTCTGAGGCAGTGTTTTTATAGCCACATCATAAACCTGCTGATCCGCAGACGTTGCTGATAGCAAACGAGGATTGCTTTTTGTTTTGTTTACTTTCAGTCTGACCTACTTGTCTGCGTCGAACAAGCGCCCAAGGCACGTGCCAACCCAAATGTGTTTCCCCAATGTCGCAGCGGTGCAGCTCACAAAAAATGAACAAAAAGGACCGTAAAGCATGAAGCATAGACATAGCTGGACGGTCAACTGAGGCCAGCATCGGACAGCTTTGGGCTACATTAGACCAGTTTTTCTCAAGCGTTCAATACAATTGAACTTTACTTCGGCAGTGATTTGTTTGAATACCAAAAGAAGGCGCCCACATACCACAAATGATGTAAGTAAATATAGGATGAATTGGAAGATCATGGGACAAAAGGTCTCAGCATTGGCAAAAATATATCGTAGGTCAGAATAGGACAATATGAGAATGCATGACTATATAACATATAAAACAATAGCACTAGGGCAACATACTGTAAGATTGTGCACAGCAGGACTGACTCACTCACCTATGTAATGAACCACACACGTCTGACCCTTCTTTGGAAATGTGCTTCCTGTGGGAAACAAATACAGATGCGTTCATATTACAGTATTCTCCCACTATATCAGAGTACAACCATTGCACACCGCTAATGACATAATACTGCTGCTTACAAACCTTACGAAGCATTCGGACGTACTACCACTTCCATGTTCTATTTTTTAATACTTCCGTCCTAATTTAGAGCTGTTTGCCTATAATATTATGCCACAACGTAATGAACTCAACTCACTTCACAACAAGCAGTGGTTTGGCAAATAGTGATCAAATATGATTTAGACGGACATTTTTTTTTTTAACTAATATGTCAGTCAATTGGAGGGAGGAAGGAGCAGCACAAAAAATTGAATTGAAGCATAAAATCAAGACGCACAAATTATTTACACGCTATTTAATTATGTTATTACTGCACGTTTTTATAAAATACATTATTGTAGCGTGATTTTATTTCCATATTTAAGAAACACATTACTGTACAGATTTTTTGTTGCAAATTGCCTGAAAGGATTAATGGCATTTCCATTCATCTCATGGGGGAAACTGATGTGATTTTAACCTGGTTAACATGATTAAATATAATATAACACACAAATAAACTAAAATTAAAAAAACAATAGATTCGGGGCCGAGGGAGAGAGCCACCAAGCCCCCTCGGGGCAGTAACTCACCATCACCGGGTGATATTGTCTCGACTTCCACGCCCATGGTTCTGCAATACGTCGTCGACTTTTAGCCGTGGAACATAAGTCCTTCTCAGGCGAGCGTTTCCCCGTATGGCCGCGACAGTTACAGCTCGGTGTCCGCCGAAGGACAGCATGCAGTCGTCACCCGACCGCCGCCGAGAGCCTCCCAGCCGAGCTATGAGAGAAGGGAGCGAGCGGATTTTTGGACTTTGGCGGTGGGCTGTCACAAGATGGCGGCGCCACACTGCGGCGATGCGGAGTACTTGCTGACAGAGCGGTGTTTGCTTGTTGTGGATTAATAGTTACTGCTTGAGATAAAATACCAACCGTTTCATTTACAGCAGGTTCCTCTTGGTGCTTTCATTTGGGAAAAACTACTTTTAAACGAGAAAAAAAACTTTTGAAATGAGCCTGAATTGCAATTAAAGTATGTTTCCCATGATGCAGGGACTGGTCGTGAATCACTTCCGAGTCAAAAAGGGGAGTCATATATGTATATATACACATAGATAGATAGATAGATAGATAGATAGATAGATAGATAGATAGATAGATAGATAGATAGATAGATATACATACATACATATGTTCGTGGTCAAATCTAACCTGTGTCTGATTTTCAAATTCACTGTGTGTAAAATCAAATAAAAGGTATTACACAAATGGGTTGCTTGAAACTGTATGTGCATGTCTGTAATTTGTATGGGACAGCTGTAAGGTTCAAGGAGCCTGAAAAAGCCCAGAGAACTGCCTGTGTTGTACCACAAAATAAAAAATAAACCAAATATGAATTTATTTGATGAAGACATATACGGGTCACAATCACATGCTTATGAAACTACCTGAGGTGGCATTTCAGTGACTTAGGTTATGGCAGAGAGAGTTGGTAGAACGTAGACAAAATAAATAAATAAATGAATGAATGAATGAATGAATGAATGAATGAATGAATGAATGAATGAATGAATACATAAATACATAAATACATAAATACATAAAAACCTAATCATAGTGAATAAATTCTGTCTGAAACATTAAGCATTAATCATCAACTGTCCGACAGGCTATTAATACATTTTGAAAATATCTGTTAGTCATAATAGAATTCGGAAACTATTATGAGGACAATTATTACAGTAGCGGCAACATAAATTCAACTACGTTTCCCATGATGCACAGCTCTGTGGTGTCCGATTATCACTTCCGGGTTAAAGCCTGTAAACATTGACGTCGAGGCGTTGTTTCGCCGGCAAAATGTGAAGTTTTACATCCACCGTAAGTGCTTTTACTCGACAAAATACGCATCGTCTCCAAATTGTTCTGTGCGCTCCCACCCCCCTCCCCAGGTTGTTTATGCTAGCTAAACATGGAGTTAGAGCACAAGGTGATTGCAGTCTCACCCATGTGGAACATGCTAGAGGTGTAAACAATTATTTTAAGACATGATGGACGGAAGTGTATGCACGTAGTACCGATACTTACAGTTGTGATCAAAATGTGTTTTAGTTTAATCAAATATTGTTGAGAAACACAAAATACAAACTTTCATTGAACATGGCGCACTTAGTCACTCATTACAACTTGATACCAATACATCGGCAATGGAAAAAAACAACAACAAAAAAGCATGCATCCAAATTGTCAGAATTTTACAAAACATTTTAATAATAGTATTCCAACACAATGATGCTCAGTCTTTAGTGTTGCAAATTCTAGAATTTTTCAAAATTGGAAACTTTCCATGGAAATTAACAGGAAACAAAAAAAGAGCAATTAAAGTGCTGTAATGCTCTCACATGCGGGCAAGGAGAGCTATGTATTTTGCATGGGTGTGTGCGTATGATGAGAAAATATTTACTGCATAATTATGATTGAATATGATACTTTGCCATTAAATTACTATGGATCCCCTGTTATTTCCCATTAATTTCCACAGAAAGTTTCCGTGATCTTTCCAAAATTTCCAATGTTAACTTTACATGGAAAATAACCCTTTGCAACCCTACTTGTCTCCATTTGCAACTCCGTTCAGGCCATGAGAAAGACAAAATGTCTCATCCCCAACATGTGATTAAGTGAGCAACGTCAGCGGCCTCGGGTCCTGAAAGGTCCCAGGAGTGTCGTGTCGAGGTCGTTGCGCTTTAATCGGCTATTAGTGTTCGTCATCGCACCCTCGGCTCAGGAGAGCAGATTAAGGTGCCGACTTGGAAGGAAACCCAGGAGGCGAGCCTTTGCCGGTTCTAATCTGCAGGGTGAGGAACTACCGGCTGTTCCGATTATTTTGCCGACCTTCTCGCCAGGATGGACCTGGGCAAGGCCAAGCTGCTACGGAGCGGCATCAATACGCTGCATCAGGCCATCCACCCCGTGCATGGCGTGGCATGGACCGACGGCAAGCAGGTGTGCCTGACGACGCTGTACTTCCAGCGCGGCGAGGCCAAGTTCGGCGACACCAACGTCATTGGGCAGTTCGAGCATGTCCTGGGGCTCTTCTGGGGCCCGCTGTGCTGCCCCGACTCTCCCGCCCTGCTGGCCGTGCAGCACAAGAAGCACGTCAGCGTTTGGCAGTTGCAGCTCAGCGCGCTGGAGCACAACAAGCTGTTGTGCACGCAGACCTGCGAGATGAGCGAGCCCTTCCCGTTGCTCGCGCAGGGCTGCGTCTGGCACCCCAAACTGGACATTCTGGCCCTCCTGACCAAGCGGGACGCCTCGGTGCTATTCTCGGTACGAGTGGACAATAGGAGGACCAAAGCGGATATTAAGGGTAGCGGTCTGATCCATTGCGCGTGTTGGACTAAAGACGGAACCCGGTTGGTGGTGGCTATCGGCACCGCTCTCCACTCCTACATCTGGAACGACATCCACAAAAGCCTGGTGGCATGCTCCTTCTGCCCCATTTTCGACGTGGGGGGCTACATCTGTGCCACGGAGGCAACGGGAGACTGTCAGGTTGCTGTGGCGACGGAGCTGCCTTTGGAGAAGCTGTGCGGCCTCAACGCCGGCATGGCTTTCGAGGTGGACGCCTCACGAGTCCAGATGCAAGAAAATGACCAAGATTCCAGACGGTTATCGTTTGACTTTGCTGAGAGGTCCCATACGCCCACCTCGGGCCCGGTAGACCTCACCCACCTCCTGGCCCGGCACCGGCGCTCGGACCCCAGCCCGCTTATCCATCTGCAGCGCAAGGACATGGTCACGGGCTCCGGTCAGGACTCCTCGTACCTGGTGCTGATCACGTACGACCGCAAGGTGGTCACCACCCGCAAAGTCAGCATCCCCGGGATCCTGGTGCCGGATTTGGTGGCGTTCGACCCGCGCGCCTCCACCGTGGCCGTGGCGTCCAACGCCTGCAACGTGGTGCTGGTGTACCGCATCACGGCATCGGCCATGCCCAACATCCAGCAGATCTCGCTGCAGGCCACCGACAGGCCAAAGGGGGTGTGTTTCCTCAGCGACAAGGTTCTGCTCATGATGGTAGGCCGGCAGAAGTCCATGGACCCCGCCTTCCTCCCATCCTCTAACACGGAAAAGTACATCCTGCGCCTGGTAACCAAAGAGTTTGATGGGGAGGGGGCCCCCTCCCTTGTCAACGCTTCTAATTTATCACGGATTAGGAGGCACTCAGAGCACCTGCCCAAGGAGGATAGGGAGCGGGTGGGGATAAAGGACTTGGTTCTACCCGGGGCGGGAGTAGTCCCGCGCTCACCCGGGAGCAGACGCAAGCTGGTGGAGGAGGTGAGGAGCCCCGAGCCCAGCCCTGTGGCCAGCTCCGTGGACTTCTCCCCGCCAGCCGCCATGGAGAACGTGGACGTCGGCCGTATGACCAGCCTGGCGGTGGCCGGCCAGACCAGCAGGGACTCCAGCCGGGCCGGATCACCTCGACCGGAGGCGATACCAGAGCCGGTGGTGGCCACGCCGGGCGGATCCTCCAGGGACCGGGCCCTGGAGCATCTGGTCTTCAACATGGAGCGGCTGTCCACTCGCTTCGCAGACGTGCAGCAGTGCCTGGGCGAGATCCGAGAGTACGCCCAGAACGGCAAGAAGGTTCCGAGCTCCTACCCGGCCGCAGCCGAGCCTCCTTACCTCAATGTCACATGTCAGGTATGTTCACATAGAAAACTGCTTGGGCGGTTGTAATTTCCACTTGGTTTAAAGAAACTGTTAGCTGCTAAAAATCTTACTCTTTTTGTAATTTTTTTTTTTTTTTTTTTTTTTTTTTTTTTTAGCTCTGCATATCAACAAGTGACCAGGAAAACAATTTAGTATTTTGCTAATGCGCTAAAAAAAACGTTTGTGTGAGTGTGCGGGCGTGTGCTGTGGCCAACAGCAGCTACTGAGCTACAACTCTCTCTCCTTTCCCACATGTGAGGGCATCACAGAAAATCTGTAAAGGTGGTGACTTAACGTTTACCCGAACGTAAAAGTTTTTAGAAGCTGCTGTAAGCCACAACTCACATCCAGCTGTTCACACGGAAACTAGCCATTTCCTGGTTTCACCCATTAGGCCATGCCCTTTAACCACGCCCTTTAAAGGCACACATACATCACTATTATTACAGTACTACACTTTATAAAACTGGCGTATATACATTCTCTTTTATCATGATTTATTATGTTTTAATACAATAATGCTAACGTTCTCGATGAATACATAACCTATTATTTTTTTGGGGGTTGGGGGCTTTCACAGAGGAGTGTTGAGTAAATTGATTGAACCACAATATAACTGAGGTTGACTGTGCACACGTGTGTATTTTCTGGTGGACGTAGTGTGCGTCAGAATCGGAAGCAGCGCTTGACTTTTTGCGTACTTACTTTTTGGGGCTCACAGAAGCAGCTGTCTGAGAACGTGTTCATCGACGAACGGCGTCCGATGCTCTTATGTGACGGCAAGTTGTGTCTCCGCGCCCTCCAGGAGCTTTTCAACCTCACCGTCGTGGAGATGCAGCATGGTATAAGTTTAAAACTCACTCCTGTGTTTTTCCCAGCTAGCTTGTCAGCCCAATGACCACATACATTGTCAAGAGTCCTGTATTATTTGTTGCATAATTTTTTTTCACCTAAAATTGGTTAGTTAAAAATTTGTTTTATGAATTTATGATAATACATTTCATCAAATAATTTGAGAATTGATTTATTGTAAATAAGTCTTTTTTTTTAACTGCCATATTTCAGTTAAAAATTGTTGAACTTATTACTAAATTAATTCTGAATAAAATTTGAGAATTGATTTTCTTATAAATAACAAAATAAATCTATTTTTGAACTGCCATATTTCAGTTAAAAAATTGTGAAATTATTACGAAATTAATTCTGAATAAAATTTGAGAATTGATTTTCTTTTAAATAACAAAATAAATCTATTTTTGAACTGCCATATTTCAGTTAAAAATTGTGAAATTATTACCAAATTAATTCTGAATAAAATTTGAGAATTGATTTATGATAAATAAAATATTTTTTTGAACTGCCATATTTCAGTTAAAAAATTGTGAAATTATTACTAAATTAATTCTGAATAAAATTTGAGAATTGATTTTCTTTTAAATAACAAAATAAATCTATTTTTGAACTGCCATATTTCAGTTAAAAATGGTGAAATTATTACCAAATTAATTCTGAATAAAATTTGAGAATTGATTTATGATAAATAAAATATTTTTTTTGAACTGCCATATTTCAGTTGGTGAAGTTACTACTAAATTAATTCAAAATAAAAACAGATGGAATTAATTGGCTAATTGACTTATTGTAAAATATGTCGGTAAAATCAAAAGCATATATATATATTAAATAATTGGCTGATTGTACTGTACTTGAATTACAAACAAAAAATACAAATTAGAAAGAATTGTTTTATAAAATTTTATATAGCCTACATCTTCACAAATTGTAAACGCCCATAAAAGAAATGGAGAACATTTTCAATTTAGAATGACTTTCAAAATAAACAATTTTAGGCCTTAAATGTGTTTGGTTGAATAATTGTAATTATATGATACTCTTAAAAAGTGCAATTATTTTGCTCTTTAAAAATTAATTTTACATGCACACAGCTGGCCCATTTGTGTCTTTTTTTTTTCTTCTTTTTTTTTTCGTGTCCAGCCGTTGTCGAAACCGTTGGTTGTCACGCATTTGAGCTATAATTGGATGTGATTAACGGCCCAGGACAGATTAGAAGCGTTTAAACACAAGCAGCTTACTTTATTGCCATGTAACAGGCCTAAACAACAAATGCGCTATCTGACATCCCATCCAATGGTTTTGTTCTTGTTTTTCCAGGCCCCCTGTGGATCGTCCTGGTGGCCGACGCCGACGGCTTCGTACCGCTGACGTTCAAGCCCAAGGACGAGCTCACCGTACGTAACGGCAAGCGCAAATCCACCTTGCGCACCCCTGGGAGCCCCGAGACCTCCTGCCCGGCCAGTCCGGCCCCCTGCCATAACCCCAACACCACCACCACGGATGCCCCCACGTAGTTTATGGACTTGGACCACTTTGTCAATAAAGCAGCTTCAACAATTTACTTGTTGTATTATTTTTCGGCTTTGGGAAGTATAGAGGAATCGTTTTCAATCAACTTTCTTCATACATCTTCCTGAAAGAAAAAAAAACCAGACAAATACAAATATACATACAAATGAAAAGAAATAGTGAACCACCCCATGAGGGTTAGAATGTACTGTAATAGCCATTGGTTGCCCCAAGATGGCAGCAAATAGGTCTAAATAAAACTCCTCAACTCACTTCAGCACCAACATACCACCAGATGGTGCCAAAGCAAAATTGAAGACTGACCTATACAAAAGCAGTGACTAGGTGATACATTTTTCTCTTCTTCTTTCAAAACTGAGGATAGATGTGCTGGTCAAAAAATTATTGCATTTTTTTTTTTTTATTATGTATTTATTATTTTATTTTTTAAGAAGTTGTCATTTTAAGAAAAAAAGTTGTTCCATTGTTTGGTTCTGTTTGTTTCGTGACTTTTAACACAGGCACAAAAACGGCATTATGTAATTTTGGGGTCTAATGAATATAAATGCTGATTATATGTTTAGGATATTCACGTAGCAAGGACCAAAAACATTGTTTAAAAAGACAAAACAAAAAACAATGAGATGTTTATTCTTTAATTTAATCATCGGGAAATCATCTAAAACAAGTATATATATTTTATTATTTTTGCTCTCATTCATTTCATTTATGTTGTCATGAATGTTGTGCCGTCAATGCATAATATGAAACTCACTGTTAATAGGATAGCAAATATTTAAATATGGGAAATTATTCAGATTCACGGAGCCCATTTATGACGTCCAGTCCTTACACTAAATTCGTTTACAGGCGAAATCAAACATTCAATATGGCGGCGCCGTTGACGTACAATACCGTCGCTAATTGTCATCTAATAATTTTCTATGTTCCATTTATTTGCCGGTTTACTTTTTTTTTTTTCCTCCTTTAAACTCTGACGTGGCTCTCCGCCGACCTGGGGGTCACGTGTTAGTACCGTGGGCCGCCGCGATTGGCTGAAACTTCAACTGTGTTTTGGCTTTACGTGTCCGCCCACTCATGGCATGTCAACAGACAGGTGGCCATAGTCGTGGAGAAGTCGTATCAACAGTACACCAGAAAGAAAGCAAAAGAAAAAGGAGATTCAAAGTCAAAACGAGGTGAGCACCACAATTCACCAAACTTCCTTACAAGTGGTTTTGACCAGTGGTGAGCAGTCAGGGTCAGCAAGGCCTAAACCAGAGGCGTGCATTGGATTTTGGGTTAAAGAAAAAAAAAAAAAAGTGTTTTAATTAAAACAGAATTATAATGAATTGTCATTGTTTTATTTATAATTAAATTCTTTACAATTAATTAACCTTTTATTATTAAAATAAATAAAAAATGTGTAAACATGTATTTTTTTGAATTATTTTTGTATTTACTTACAATTAATTAATGAAATATTTCATAAAAATAATCAGGTCAAAATAAAATCAAATGTGGCCATCAGATTTTAGTCTGTGTGTTGCCATGCCTTTCTAATCTGAATATCAATCTGCCTACATTAATACAATATAAAGCATGTTTTTTGAGTATGATGTATTTTATTTCTGTTTTAGTCATGTCATATTGTTATATAAAATTATATATACAAGTATTACATGATATCGTGAACTGCTCCAGATGATGTACATGGCAGTTGTGCTGTTATACGGTATTGCATTTTTGTATGTCAACGCGATTTAAGCGTTACAATTATTTTTCATCTAGTGGGTGATGCCTCAGCTGACGTTGTCTGCGGCAGTGCAACTGGTGCTCCTGCTGTCGGCCTTCCCGGCTCAGTACCTTATCCACAAATGGATCGGCCACACAGAAGAGCAGCGCCTCCACGCCTCAGCACAGTACGAAATACTTTAAATAAGCTTGTATTGATTTATTTTTAGTGTTTAAATTTACCTCAGTGGTGTAGTTAAAAAAAAAAAAATGGAGAGCGAGAGATTACCAGCGCAACTATATAACGACTTCCTGATTACTAGTGTTTCCTTTTCAAGAGCTGCCTGTACCGGTTTCCCGAATACACCAGAGCAGACATTAAAAAAACAACAACAAAAAAAGTACAAGACATAAATAAGAACAGTGACAAGTTCAAATAGCATTTATTTGTACTTCCCTTACATAGATCTTGATAGTTTTTTTTGACGGAATACCACCTCAAAAGCTGACATTGCTTGGCCGAGGTATTACCAATACTTTACTAAGTGGCGCAGTGTTGCGTTCAAGGTTGATTCGGGTGTGGAAAAACTGGAGCAGTTCTTACCTGAGCGTTTCTGTGTGGAAAGAGTGGAGCAGGCAGCAGCTTTCCACAATCTTGTGAGTAATTTTGAGGAACAGCACACATTTCTCAACTCTTGAGAAGCGTGCTAGTTTCCCACCGCACCTGAACTCACCTCCCTGTCTTTTCATGAAGGTCTGTGCTCGGTCTGGACACGGATGAGGAGGGCAATGAGGTCACCATAGAAACCATGATGCTTGACAACGACCAGGGATTTTTTGGAGGTTTGCGCTCATGAAGTAGTATCTTGATTTACAAGTTTTTTTTTTTATGTTCATGGAACAAATTCAACTCGTAAAAAAGGTTTTGTGTTTTTGTCACCACAGCATCGAAGGCAGTGCGCAGTCCGCGGCCGCCTTACGTTTTCCTTCGGGTGGGCGAGGTCGTGATGGAGCGCAAGGGCCACCGGATCGGCGTGGTGGTGAGCTGGGACACGGAGATGAAGGCCCCCGCCGAGTGGAAGGAGAGGATGAACAACAGAATGCAGGTCGGTCGGCGTGACAACTGAGAAAGAAAAAACATTTTGAAACCACAGCCAAATTAGCTAAATAGCATTAGCATATTTGCAATTTTGCATCCAAAGCCACGTTTATGCTGCATTTGTTGTGAACTGGGAAATGATAAACACCCTTCTTTACAACTTACAAGTTGTCAAAGCATTTTATTAGTAGCAGATGTTTATAATGGATGAATATGATCAAATATGTTTGCCAAAAAGTTAATGTAAAATTTGAGTCTTTAACGAATTTGCTAATGAAGCTTTGTTGCACGGAGGTGATTGGCTGAGAGTAACTTACGTCATTGACGCCGCGTTTCGAATTATGTTAGCATTAAGCTAACAGACTTTTGTCAGATGTAATTATATGTCTAGGTTAACTTAACATTTTGGTGTTTAAATATTAGGGATGTAACGATAAGGGCAATACCGTGATATCGTGATATTAAAACTGCCACAATATCGTCGTCGTCATGTTCACAATATTTAAAAGCAACACATCTGTTAAAAAAGTCAGGTTGATTTCCATTTGTGCAGTTCTAGCACCCTCTAGTGGCTACTTTATTAGTGCAATTTAATTTTCATTAGGGCTGTTTTGGCTTTCTATGTTTAAAATTATGCTAATTGTCAGATGAAGGGGAACCTAATTTGCTTGTGAAGCGATCAATGTGTGCTTGCATTAGCAATTAAGTGGCTCAATATTGTTATTAGAGATTGTAGGTGGTTTATATGCATTGCTGTTATATACAAAAGTACACCATTATGATTTTTTTTTTTTTTTTTTAATATCGCCAACCCACCCACAATATCGTGATAATTATCGTATCGTGACCTTCATATCGTGATAATATCATATTGTGATGTTTGGATATCGTTACATCCCTATTAAATATACATAATTTATTCTTGTTTTCAGTGTCAAATTTATATTAAACTTGGATTGAGAGTAACAGATCGATTGAAGCAATTATACTTTGATCTTATTTGGAGAAACTTTACAACTTACAAGTGTTGTCAAACATTTTATTAGTAGCAGATGTTTGAGCAGATGAATGTAGTTGTGGCTCAATAAAAATGTTTGCCAAGAATCTAATCTAAAATTCGAGTCTATAGCTAATTTGCTAATGAAGCTATGCTACATGGGGGTGTTCGCCTGAGAGTAGCTTACGTCATTGACGCCGGACGGCGTTTCGAATTATGTTAGCATTAAGCTAACTGACTTTTGTCACATTTTGGTGTTTAAATATACAATATTTATTCTTGTTTTCAGTGTCAAATTTACAGTAAACTTGGATTGAGAGTAACCGATAGATTGAAGCGATCAGACCTTGATCTTATTTGGAGAACAGTGCAAGTAAAAAAAAAAAAAAAAAAAGACTCCCCCCCCCACAGTGATGCTAAAATATCAGATGCTAAGGAATACTTTAAAATGTGTGTTTTACTGAGTTTAAATGTGTTTGAAATATGTGGGAGGAGCAAAACTATTGAATAAAAAGGTACTTATCTACTTTTTTTTTTTTGACTGGCATTTTGAATATTTTGTCACATTTGATATGATGATGTGATATGGTATATTTGGATGTCCATTAGGGTGCTACATCAGAGAAGACTCCTCATTACAAAGTTCTGTTCGCTGGGCCTTTACCGAACCATATACTCGTGGCCTACATGCCTCAGACTCAACTCAAGCGCATCACTGGAAAAAAAGTAGGTGCACAAACATCACCACACAAACAAACTCATTTTGTGTTCTATTGATTGTGATGTGCTTTCAGCCGAACATTGCCAGCTTGGACAAGTACTTCACTCATTTTGACGGCGATCGCTTTTTGCCTCTTCCGTGGCTAAAAGAGATTTTCCCCGAGGACGACCTTGCCGACGATGGAACGCGATGATGTCGAAGACGTTTGATCGTGATGATTCCGCAAGAGCAGCAGCTAACTTGAATGTATTGTGTGACACGGTACTGTGTGTAAGTCTTGGCCACCATCACCACTTTCGTCAAACAGCAGCCATTTTGTCATAAAAAAAAAAAAAAAAAAAATCAGTGGGACCTCGAAATAGGAACTCAGGAAAATAGAACTCATCCATTCCAGGGTGCCATCAAAAAACAGTTATTAGATGAACAGTGGTTTAGGGAGGCCAAATATGTTGACCACTGTTGCATGTTAAAATCAATGTGTATTGCCAAAAATGCTCTTGGGTCAATGTGATATGCTGTATGTTCAAACAACATGAATTCAACGTTTTTTTTTTTTAATAAAAAAAATGCCACTTAAGTTTTAATTTAAAGAAATCATTTTTCAAATGTGTCAAAAAAAAAATATTTAAAGTCATATCTCAACCCACAACATTCAGGAGGGTTAACAGCCAATATTTAGATTTATTTATTCATTCATTTTTTTATTTTAATTTTCGATAATGAACTATTCCACATGATAGTCATTTTGACTTTGGAGAGTACACTGCATTATGACACAAGCCATCAATTTAGGGGGGCATATTAATTTCGTTTTAATGGCAGCTGTTACCTCCTTTAGAAGCTGCTGAGAATAGCATCATCTCAAAATGATGTCGCTTGACTTTTGCACAGTTCTGTACATGTACAGCTTTGAATGTATAATTATGAATGTGTGACTTCAAATAAATTATAACACAGTGAACTGCCGTCTGTCGTAAGGGATGTTTCTGACTTAACTCACTATCGACCAAATACCTAAGAAAGAAAAAAGTAATGGGCATGCATGTATAACTATAAATATCCCTTTTATTCTTACCTTTAAGACAGAACATTTTTTATTTTGTTAGTATTTCTTCCTGTTTCCGTCACGCATCCGGAAGTAGACGGAAACCCGCGAGGAGGCAGTGACGCTGGGGATGCGGGGAAGAGGGGTGACTTGGGTGGAGGCGGCCTCTTGGCCCCGCCTCCCTCCACCACCATCCTCTTCCTCATCATCCTCGCCGTGGCTCCTCCACTCCCGCGTCTCGTCCTCTCGCACCAGGGTGGGCGCCCCCAGGCTTTGGCCCAGTAGCTGGCTGATTCTGCTGGCCTTCTGCTGGGCATTCTCCACCGCTGATACACATGCACTTTGCCTACATGCACACACAGTTTCAAACGGTGGTGGAAGAATAATTTCTTAGGGTAATAATGCGGATTTTGCAGCGATCCACTGTTGATTTTTACTTACCCTCTCAAAAATACTTCATTTTTTAAAGTGAATTGTACGGTTTATAGGTCACATTAATGTTTTTTTTAATTTATTATATTATTTTGGTCTCATTTTTTAAAATGTTACCCAAGTTACAGTGTTCTGGATGACTGAGAATCTATACACGTAAAGAGAAAACAAAAACTTTAGCAAGAAAATTGGTATTTTTTCTTAACACGTGGCTACAGCAATTATGCTAACAATATCAGAAATACAGAGTGTGATTACTTTAGCCACCACTGGAGATAAAATTCATGTGTTAAAATGAGGCAAAAAAAAAAAAAAAGGTGTGTTTACCTGACACGGTTCAAGCATTCTGCGCTGTGGAAAAATCGAGGCTGTCCCACTGAGACGCTCCTGTCCAATTTCTCCAGCAGGACACTGCACGCATGCTCCATTTGGTCAAAGTCAGAGAAGGTGACGGTCACCTACAAAAACAAGATCCATCAATCAGAAACAAGATTAGGTAGGCTTGCACAATCTGATGACAGTGGTCCATTTTTCATACCACACATACTCAATACAATATTATAGAGAGCCATTTTTCTCATTAAAAACTAATTTTGCTGTCATTTTTTGGGGGAAGGCTATTTATTTCATGGTGAAAGATGATTTGAAATTGTGCCATATGTGGTTCCTTGCATTCAAATGGCTGCATTAAAGAACCTCTCCTTAGTGGAGAAGTAAAGCAATGCAAATATCATTGCCCAACAGCCTAAAAATAAAAAATAAAAAGACCAAACTTACCCAGACTGTGTTGACCCTCTCATGTAGCTAAATAAGGTCAAAAAAATACAAACTACTGTGGATCTGTAACACATAGTCTACCTCTGCATTCATGTGATACACTTCTTGGTCCCGGTGGAGGAATTTTCTCACAGTGATGTCTTCTTCTCTGACCCCATGCTGTCTAGTCATCAAAAACATTAAAATTTATGTCACATGGGTTCATCATAAAGTAGACAGTAGAACAATCAATCCAAATGTAAATGTGTACTTTCTACTCCTAACTGTTAGGATAGGCTTGTTACTTCTTTTTTTTTTTCAACCTCGGTGGACGAAGTTTACCAAAAAAAAAAAAAAGACAAATAACCATCCATCCATCCAGATTTTATTATCATAAAAAGCCTGAGTTAACATAAGAAGAAAACTAATTCTTGGGTAGTTTTTTTCCCCCATTGTTTCATTTCATAATTCATTCATTACCAAGGATATTTAGTACAACAACAAAAAAACACACAAGACTCAACGTTAGGCTAATGTATTAATTTGATGCAAACTTTTATCATTCTAGAATTAAGTTATCTGCACTTTTCATGCAGCTAAATTAATCTAACCTAAACTAAGGCAGAATTAGCATTCGAAACGAGTAACTTGGAACAAAATGTTAAAAAAATAAAAATAACAAATAAAAACTCTCACCTGACGGCTTGCAAAATGTATTCCAGCCGCCGTGACACGCTGCTGGTGACCTCGTTGACTGTCGTTTTGTTGTTGCCCACGCTGAGACGCACCGACGCTCTGTCGGCCGGGTAGCTAACCTCCGCCGTCCCGGTCACATGGAGCTCCCTCGGGCTCGGCCTATTCCCTGGCCGCGTCTCGACTTGCTCGGCTTCGTTGACGGCAAACGGGCCGACAGAAGTAGGCTGCGTCCCGCCGGTGAATAATCGAATCTTGTTGTCCATTGATGTTGCTAATCGCCTACTTGGCTTCCTGCTACTATGGCAATGGGCGAATGGCACGATGGGATATGTAGTTTACTTTCGACAGAATCGGAAATGCTGACACGTGACATGACATTATCATTTCCCAGCTTCTGAATGGTTGGTCAGATCAAAATAGGCCAACTGTTTGTCCACACATTAAAATACTTTTAATATTCAGTATCTCTAGAGAGTACTTCATTTAAATTGTTTTCTTATAAATATTGATTCTGGATTGCAACAGTGTCATAGCTCATTGCAGTGCTATACGGTATAAGGGAGTGATTCCAAAACCAACCTCATCTCACACACACTTGAGAAAAAAAACATTGCGGATCATCATGAAGGGAGATTTTATTGCAGGACTCATGGCAACAGATTAATAATCAGATTGGCATGTACACTATCTCAATCCCGAGATTTTATCCGACACATGTACACCACACTATCTGATTGTCTCAGCACCAAATATATTCATATTGTCAGAAATCCACGATAACTGTCCGTTAACTTATGTAACGGGAATAAATAAAATTGGGGGGGGGGGGGGGGGGATGGGGGGGCTTCCAGATTGTACAAAATTTCCCTTTTGAGCAGGTTTAATATCACATCCTACCTATAGAGGGAGCAACACACACATTTAAGTAGTTTAAGAACGCTACAGGAAATCACAACAATCTTAAAAAAAAAAAAAAAAAAGAATTATTATTTTTTTAAAGTTTTGTGGCTTTTTCTTTACTGTCCTCATCTCACTCCCTCAGCAAAGTAACACAACATCAACCCCTACCGTGTCGCCATTTTCTCACGTGAATCATAAATAATAAATAACATTGTTGCAGAGCAACTAGACACAGCATGGAAAGAGGAGCAGGAAATAAAACCCTGATATACATTCATTTGTATAAATAATCTTATAATATCATGGCTATACAGTACATGTTGAAACAAAAAATGTTCACGGTAAAAACAAATCAAGTCTTAGTGTAATATACACCAATGCCACCAACTTCCCAGCATACACCGCTGGAATACGTGCCTGTCGTTTGGATTTTTTTTTTCCACTTCACATCACACCCAAGTCATCTGAAGTTCTGCTTTGTTTCCTGTGTTTTATTAGAGAGAGAAAAAAAAATAGGAAAATGACATTTTTGAAATTTCAAACTTAAACAATTACTTCTATTATACATATGCTTGCAAGTATTTTTCCAACTGTTCAATAAACATACATATATACAACATTTCTAGGATGAGTTTGTTTTTGAAGGACCCCTGAAAATGTTCAAAAATTGACCCCAAGATGGCGGCTTCTAACCAACCACCTGTGTCTTTTCTGGCATTGTTTCTTGAAACTTTTTTTTTTTTTTGCAGGTCTACTCGTGACAGACATGCCGACCAAATTTCATGTTTCTAAGAGAAATGTGATTGTGACTCACCGCAGCTCATCCAGCTGTAGCTTATTGCGCAGTCGCACCTTTTCCGTGATGGGGTACAGGAGCAGGATCATGAGGCCTGTGATGATGAAGGCCACTGGGGCGGCGCCGATGAGCAATTTGAGCGTGTACACTACAGCCGCTGGCTGCTTGCAGGCGCCGTTGTCGTACCCTGCGAATCTAAGCACACACAAAATGATCGGCTTTGAGACTTTTTGTGGGCCTACAGATGAAAGACATGCCTATCAAATTTCCTGTTCCGAAGTGAAACTGGCTTCAAGATTTACCCTAAAATGTCCGCTTCAAACCAACATGGAGGACTTCCTGTGTGTTTTGGCGGATTGGAATTTGAAACCTTCCTTGTATGTTGGCGAGTCATCAAATTTGACATTACAGTCTACTTCTGTGGCTCTAATGGAACTGGATGTGAGTGATGGCGACTTACTGCAGGCACAGAGTGGACACGCCCAGCGAGACGGCGGCGGCGAACTTGGTGAAGAAAACGTAGAAAGAGTAGAAGATAGCCTCATGGCCTTTGCAGTACGGGTTGGCCAGCCGGAAGTCGTCCACCACGTCGGGAAGCATGGACCTGCCGTCGTATTAGTTGTAAGAATGGCGGCCTTGACGGAGGTAATGTGCCACGATAATGGAGTCTCACCAGGGTAGAAGGAGCGAGGCGGCCACGCTGAGCCCGGAGGACACGGCGACCACGTATGCCACCACCACGTTGGGGATGAACACCAGCATCATTGTGAAGGGCATAATCCACTGGAGAGACAAGATGGACCTCGAATGAGTCTTTTGTTACATCATGTTGAAAAATGACACCATCATTTCCAAATAGCAGAGCTGTATTAATAGCCATAATAATGATGACACAAATGTCGGGATAGACTCACCGTGATGCCGCAAAAAGCTGCTGTCTTCTTCCCAAACTTCTGCAGGAACCACTGCCACAGTGGGATGCTTACAACTGCAGACACCTGAGAGCACACAATGTATATAACACATGCAAGCAACAACATAAACTACTACTATAAATAACAGATATGACACACCAAAGTCACAATGGCAAGTTTCAAAACTACTACTTAGTTATGTACTTTATTAGTTAGGGAAATTGAATTGAGATACATAAGTAACAATTTTTTTTGGGCTGAATTCTCCATTGAGTTTCATTCCAAGTCTGGAGGAAGTCAAACCTCCGCCAAGGCCCATTTGGGGAAGAATAAACAGGATTTAATAGACGCTTTCCAACGTCCAAACTGAAAATGTCAACGCGCTCAATGTCAACCATAGACTTTTTGTTCAGAAATATTGCAGGTTAGTGTCCAAAATGTTGGATTCACTTGGGAAACAAGCCACGTAATGACAAAATTCGCAGCCTAATTTTTGTTGAAAATTATTGAATGTCATTCTATGTAATCCTGCTTTTTACGCCTACAGAAAGTGATTTTCATTTCATAATTTACATAGTGGTCTGGAATGTAAATCTCGTGATGTAGGGCAGTATATTTTCCAATATACAACTTTTTGTCATCAATTAAATTTTTGTCCACAAAACTCAAGACTGAAGAATTTCAAAATAAAAGTCTTTAGTCGTTCAGTTTCAATCATTGTTTTTGTGCACAGATAATACACTTTTGCTGCCAAACTATTGACTTTCTGAATGAGAACTGACACTTCCTGACCAAAGTTACCTTTTTTGTGCCAAATCTCAATTTTTTGTGTCAACTATTGCAGACTTTGCAGCAACATAGTGTTTCAGTCCTTTAAGGCAAAACGAAACTCTCAACTCACCAATATAGTCAGCACGATATTCTGGAAATGTTCCCTCAGGTTGGCCGCGTACGTGCAGAAGAGGACAAAATTGTTCTGCACCAGCTGCACACAACAAGCAACCAGAAGTCACACAAGATACCGGCCGACCGCACCAAACGTAACAGAAATAGAGAGCGGGCTCGCTCTCCATTGATCCGCCGACCGGGCCGGGATGCATTAGCATCGATCGGGCTGGCTGTGTTTTTACCTGAATGGCCACCAAGATGAAGAGGAAGGCGGCGGTGAGGATGAGGTACGGCCCGTGACGCATCACCATGATGAAGCCGCGGTGGAACGGAATCTGCTTGTCTGTCTTCGGTGCATAGGGATCTAGACAAGAATCAGGAAACCATGTGGACATTTGGCATATGTGTACAAACGTTACACTTTTGTAGCTAAATATAGTGTTTAAATGCCAACATATATTTGCTGTATGTAGGAAACTAGTCTAAGCAAAATGCATCCTTTTAAATCCATATGTCTTGTTGCCGAATATAACATTTTCCTTGACAAAATAGAGTGCTTTTCATCTGAGTTATACAGAAACTACCTGAGGAGTTTCAAGGTGACTTCTTAGAAATGTTTGCCTTCGTTTGATGCTTGACAAAACCACCAGGATTTACCACTGACTGCTACGCTACTGTTCCCTAAATATACTTTATATAGTTCTGATGATGAACACACCTTTTATTGACTTTTCTTTCAACGTTTTTCTCATGTCCATGCTTCATCTTTATTGACCATATTTTAATTTCCAAAAAAAGAGGACACTCTGCCCAATACTCAAAGTTCATTCAAAGATGCCACACATTATAATTATTTGAATGTAGAAATTAAACAAAAAACAGAATTCCTTTGAAGTCTAACTTGACAAATGAATAAATAATGGCATAATGTTATAAGCTCAACCCTTTTTGTTCCCGTGATCGACCTTTTTTTTTTTTTTAATTAACTAATTTGCTCCCCAAGACATATAAATATATTCTATTTTAAATATTTTAAGTGTCCCAAAGGCGTATTTATACGTTTTTTTTGTTTTTTCTTGTTGTTGTTTTTACTTAGCTGCTTAGCTAGTTAGCTAGCAAGCTAGCTAGCTGTTTAGGTAGTTAGTCAGCTACTTTTTAGCAGGCTAGCTGGTTCATTAATTGTTTTTCTGGGATAATATAGTATAGTATAGTATAGTTAGTTAGTTAGTTAGTTAGTTAGTTAGTTAGTTAGTTAGTTAGTTAGTTAGTTAGTTAGTTAGTTAGCGATTGGCTGGCAACCCGTCCAGAGTGTACCCCGCCTACTGCCCAAAGCCAGCTGAGATAGGCTCCAGCACCCACTGCGAACCTTGTGAGGAAGAAGAGGTCAATAAAATGGATGGATAGTTAGTTAGTTAGTTAGTTAGTTAGTTAGTTAGTTAGTTAGTTAGTTAGTTAGTTAGTTAGTTAGTTAGTTAGTTAGTTAGTTAGTTAGTTAGTTAGTTAGTTAGTTGGTTAGTTGCGAAGGCCTCACCATCTTTCTCTTTGACTCCCAAGAACATGACCACAGTGCAGACAAGGAAGATTCCCCCAATGACACCAGCAGCAATCATGTAAACTTCCTTCTGGAACCAGAAAAACAGCAAGACGCCATCATTTCCTCCATTTTAATCATAATATCCTAAGCAAAATATATATCCTAATTCCTCCCACCGCCTTGTTGGCTAGTTGTGTTACTTTCCCCTTGCAAAATACAGTAGTGAGCAAACATGGACAGCAAGTCAGACACCAGAAATAGCGCCTCTGCTGTTTGTTTGTTCCCCTTTCCCGCCGTCATTATTTGCCTGTGCCCAAACCACGAGGAGGCTTTACCCAAAATGTGTCGGAAAGAACAAGCCAGGCCCAAATAGCGGCGGCCAAAAACCAAAATCCCAACATGCGACCTGTCACATTACTTTTCCACCCTGCAGTGTCACACAAACACTAATATTACCGACAAAAGCTGCCTGCACGTGTGTCTGTCAGACACAACTAGATGATAGCATCTTTACTCTAACTGCAAATTGATCAAGTGGATGTCAAATGGATTGCTATAATGAGAAGGAATCGCTGACCCACAAAGGTATAGGTTTGTGTGCAGATTAATTTCCACCTATTACGCAAACACAACTGACAGGAAATAGGAATTTTGAAGATGTCAGGTTTCTGCCCGACAGCAACAATTATTGAACTTTACTCCTGCTTCAACTTTTCAACAATTCCACTGTATTTCAGTTCCGGTTGCTCTTCAACATCCACACACAATTTCTACACTAAAAGCATTCTTCAGTTCCGGAATGTTGTTTTTCCTTACAGCATGTGACAGATATTCCTCAGAGCGCACCAAACTCCGGACCACCTCCGCCCCCCCACTGCTGTTGAATGCATTCATGGTGGTGTTGTGTTGGCAGTGTTTGAGTCTGTGAGCACTGGCCACGATCTGGCCTTGGATGGCGGCGCCGGCCAGGGTGCCCAACACCTCCAGAGTCATTCCTGATGGAATCACAATTATTTCATCATTCCCAAATGATCAACAAATGATTGACAGGAAGCGTCAGGAAGGAGCTTACGGTAGGCGGTGGCTGAGTCGCGCTCCCGCTGGTCGGTGCTCAGGAACATGGTGAGAGCCGAATAAGGCACGTGGTAGCACTGTCAGAGAACAAATAGAAGCAGGTTAGAATGCTGAAATACTTTTGAGGTAGCAAATTTATGAAATATCATAATATCACAAGAATTTGATTTATTTTCCCTCCTATGTCAGATCATGAACCCTGATAATTAAACAATATCTACGACGGCTCCCCATTCATTCCGTTAGCGTAGCACGCTATCACAGGCCAAAAAGAGATGAATGGCGCCTGATGACAAAAGGCGCCAGGAATAGCTGCACTTTCCCTTTGAGGGGGGCGGCGCGCCGAAAGACCACCCTGGCTCTAATGTCTGATGTCTTGCTGAAGCGGGAGGGTAATTCCCAAATGTGATTACTCCTCCTGTCAACTTTCACCTGCAACTTTCATCCCATGATAAGTGACATTTAAATGGTGAGTTGGTGAGGAAAAAATAGGACAATGTAGCTGTAAGGCAAAGGCGTGAAATGTAATATTAAAAATAAATCAAATTAAGGAACTTTTTGAAAAACTGACAATGGAATAAATTATCTACCGATTATTGCATCGATTAATGGCGTAATCAAATAAAACAAGTACGTTTGTGGTAGTGGAAATGGTGAATTTAGTGAGTATGGTACTCACTGTGATGAGGGTCTGGTAGAGGCAGTAGAAGCCGAGGTACCACACGAATCTCCCGGTGACGAAGTGGGGCACGTACCAGAGGTAGAAGTAGGATACCACCAGGAACGGCGTACTGCCCAACATCCTGCAGGGGGAGCGAAGCGGGTTTGGGACACCATTTTAACCGTAGCCGCCAATCAAACTGTCTGTTTTAATCCATTATGTAACGTCAGATCGAGGTCACTTTACTACGCTTGCTAAGCCGTCTGTGTAAACCTTGTTGTATAATACATACATTTGCCAAGAGATAGTTATAATAGCTACAACTGCCCCCATTGTCATTGGCCTATGGGGCACTTATGAGTGTGCCCTACAAACTTTGCCTAGCAACAAGAGGACGGAAATGTAAAACTAGGGAAATTAATTTTAAAAAATAAAAAAGAAGAATCACGCCTTTTACATTTTATTGTTATTATTTTAATTTTAATTTTTTTTTTTTTTTTTCATTTTATTTCCATTTTAATACCCGTATCTGATGAACTTGTTCTTCCAAACCTCCCCAAACTCCTCCAAGCATGGAATAATGTTACCCTGAATTATTTTTCCTTGTATTATCCGGGTCTAGCTATATTTTGAAAGGACAGAAAGAAAAAATGTGACGGTACTTAGGTGACTGTGCCAAAAAACAAGCAACCTCTGACCCCGTGACGCAGGAACAGGAATAATAAAGAGCGAGAGGCCGAGTGGTTTCTGGTAGCGTCCGGCTGTGTTGCTCCGCTCTCCTCCCGATTGTTTGCGATAACAAAAGACGCCGCACAACGCTGGTGCTGCACTATTAGAGGAGGGGGGGAACCAGAGGGGTGAGACGGGGAGTCCACCGGTGGGCCATGAAAGGGTTCGTGAATGAGAATGAGCTGCAAGGTGGCGCGCAAAAGACTCACTTGCTACGTGGCATCCAGCTGATAAGAAGACAATCATGCTTGTTATTGGGCTTATTTAAACTGAGTTAATTGGATGAGAAGCAAAGCAACAGAGGGGATTTAAAGGTAACGCAAAGGGCTACTTTCCCAAAAGTTGCAGGAACTTTTACTTGGTATTTCAAGGAACTTGAAAATGTCTACCATGATAGTGACAGTTTGACCCAGGAACAGATCATTACCACGCTTGCCTCATAAACTTGCACTTGCCTATTTACGGCTCCTGGTTGACGAGACGAGCGAGAAGGGAAACGCGCTTCCTGTCTGGCGGCGTATCAAAAGACGCCGCGTGTACCGCAGCAGACTCCGGAAACAAACTGGTCCACATTCTCCCAAATCAGGCAAGGTGGTTAAAACTGAGCCTGAGCTTCAGTCTGCTACTGTTACTTGGACCTCTTCCAAGCTTTTTTTTTTTTTTTTTTCTTATACAGTATGTGTGTGATCTTAGACCTATAATGCACAAACAGCATTAAAGTGTGTCTGTGTAATTACAGCAGCTCGCTTCTTAAGTCCATCATCACCGCAGTAAAAGCCTGACGCGAGTAAATCCGGGATGCTAAAGAGCAAAAAATAAATAAAAATGTCCTGGTGGTAGTAGATGTTGCCCAAAGCTGAAATGAAGCGTGATTTAAATGTGGCCTTTCGGTGCAAGGGTGTGTCGGGAAGAGCGCAATTAAAATGCCATTAGCCACAGGCGAAGGATTTTTGTTGACATTTCATGAAACAAACAAAAAAAAAAAACCACATGAACCTGTTTTTTTCCATAATTATTTGCCTATGTTGGTACTGTCTCCAAAGGTGTCTCCAAAAGTGTAACGTGTAGATGTAAACGTAAGTGTTTTGGGGTAATTTTCATCTAACTTCTAGTGCGGTCAAGCGATTAATTTTTTAAAAAAGAATTATTTGCAAATCTTTCCGTAATCAATCTCAATTAATTGTCATTAATCACATTTTTGTGATTACGGTTAGTATTATGCATTTCTCATTATGCCCTGCAAATTCTGCCCCCATAACAACTACAAATTTTGATTGAATTTCTTGAGCGGCGTGACTTCGTATGGATGTTCAGGGCAGTTAGGAATGTGCCCTTCGAACTCTGCCAGCAACAAGCTGCAATTTTTTGCTGTATTTTTGACTGGTCTGACTTTCTGTCCTGCTGGTTTTGCTTCTATGCTATTATGCTGCATTCGAGGATTGTCGGAAGTCGGCTATATCCGAGTTGGTTTTTCCGAGTTCCGACCTGAAAGTGTTCGAGGCGAAAGTAAGCAACCAAAATGGTGTATAATGGTAAATTGTTTTTTTATTTTGGTTCTTAAAACTAATTTTTGAACCCCAGCAAACTTACCTTCTCGTAATTTTGCTTCATTTATTGTTTTTATATTATTTCATAAGCATTCCATACAGTTCAGTAGTTCACCGTAAAATTTCACGCAGGGAGATTGCGGCATACTGTCACGTACTTTGCATTATGTGAAGTTATGTTGAATATTTATAAATGAACTTTCGACCAGCCTCGAATTCAGCACAAGAACAGTCACATTGCTGAGTGGGCGTGGCTCTTTGGGGCAGTTGTGAGTGTGCCCCCACAAACTCTGCCTGGCAACAGTCAACATTTTTTGACTGGTTGAAGATATGGATTATTTTTCATTGGCCAATGGGGCAGTTATGATTGTGCCCTAGACCTAAGATGATGCCTAGCATAACAATTACCAATTTTATTTACATTATTTCACTATTTTTTATTTATATGTACTCTATAAATTTTGCATTTATTATCTTACCAAAATGATTTGGAGTCATCCCTCTTGTGTATGTAAACATAAGCTGACTGGTGGAGGTAATAGTGTGGCGTTTCCTTGGAAATGGGGGCTCACCAAGGCATGAGTCTACCAATTCTGGTCCACTTGGTCTTATTGATGAAGAAGCCCACCACAGGATCCACCACAGCTCCCCAGGCCTTCCCTATAAACAGCACCATGGAGGCTTGGAAGGCGCTGATCTGCATGGGGCACATTTTGACTGGGATGGTCAGGTTATCTTCAAGATGACCCGCTGACATTCTGGCTCACCTGGGCAACGTCCAGCAGGTAAATCTGCAGGAAGAAGGCGGTGGCACTGGCTGCAACCTCCTTGGGGACGCCGCCGATTGCGAAACACAGCTTGTTGCACACCGATAGCTTCTGACTCAGGTCGGTCTAACAGGAAAAAGGGAGGGAAAAAAAGATTAAATTAATACAATTTAAAATAATTAAAACAATTAAATTACATATACTTCACTTCACTTATTTAGCCCATTCTAATAAAAAGTTAATATTTTGCCTGTAATTAATTTGATACTTTCATTATTTTTCACGTACAATTAGAACCTTTAAAAACACATTTTGCAACTTGCTGTCGACTGAAAATGACATCACAAGGGCTCAGGCAATCAATTAATTAGTTATTTTATTTGCACTTTTCAGTTTTCACAGTGGGTTTGGCTTTTGCAGCAGTATGACAAGTTTATAGTTGTCATGTTTTGGTTCTGTTTAGGGTGGGTTTTGCTTTGTTTTTGTTGGGTTTTTAGTTTGTCATGTTTTGATTTCCTGGTTTTCCCTAGTATCGTTAAGCCTTTCCATGTCCACCTGTGTTTACCTGCCCATCCTCATGTGC
The DNA here is from genome assembly GCF_051991245.1 of Festucalex cinctus. Lineage (NCBI taxonomy): Eukaryota > Metazoa > Chordata > Actinopteri > Syngnathiformes > Syngnathidae > Festucalex > Festucalex cinctus. The sequence continues at coordinate 12,740,368 of NC_135431.1, forward strand.
CATCCAATCAGCAACCCCTTCCACTTGTGTCTTGCCCAGCTGTGTCTCGTCGTGTGTAATTAGTGTGTGTATTTACTTATCGGTTTTCGTGTCAGTGTTTGTCGGTTCATTATTCTTGTTTCCCCACGTTCATGTTGCCAGTGTTTTCGTCTGCTCCTGTATAGTTTTCCCTCTGGTATTTTTGTATTCGTTGTCACCAAGCCCTGTTTGCTACTTTGGTTTTGTTGGATTAAATTTTACTTCTTTTTTCGCACCTCTGACTCGTCCGCCTCCTGCATTTGGGTCCACCACCACACTTCCGCGTTCATGACAATAGTCTGGCACATTTGCGGTCCGCCACAGGAGCGTTCAATTAGCATATCCTATTTGCGGAAAAAAAGCGCCAAGCAGACTTTCGTGAGGAGAGCGTGCCCACGATTCGGGAGATTTGGTTTCGATTGTAAGTGCAGCATCCGCATTTAAAGGTTCGAAAGTGTCGAGATGTTCGGGTCGGGCTGAGGTTGCGGAAGTGAAAATGATGATGGTGTGGAAAGACATCATGTAAATAACAAGGCGGTGAAGTGTCTATTGATTTATCCCGTTTGCTCTGTTTATTTTTATTTTTCATATAAGAAGCCTAAGGCATTCAGGGAACAGTAAACACTGCACTTTGATCATACATATTACGCTAAAATTATTAAGATTATTTGACATTGCAAACCAAGTTTTAATTATTATTAGGGATGGGCAAGTACCGATACCAGGTATCATATCGGGCCGATACCAGCCTTTTTTTCAAGTACTCGAGTACTCATGACGCAGACGAGTACAAGCGACCGATGGCAGAGGGAGAAGACGTTAAGTGAGTCCTCCTTGCCTGTAACTGCCGCTAGCTTGCAGAAGTTTTTCACCAAAACTTCACCGGTTTGGAAATACTTCAAAATTGTGAATCTTAAACTAAAAGAGGATTTTTGTGTTTTATTTTGAGCGTTAAGACTTTTGATGAGTGACTGTGCTGTTTTTTTGTCAAAATTAAAGGAAATATATTTGTTTAAAAATATCTTTTAGTGATTTTTTTTATTTGTCAAAATGTACTACTGGTATCGGCAGATGGTATCGGTATTGGTGAGTACTGAGGGTCTGAGTATCGGTATCTGTATCGGTCTGAAAAAAAGTGGTATCGAACATCCCTAATTATTATTATTTGTTAGTTACAATGTCCCAAAACTTTTTAACGTTACTTTCTTGGGGTCACAATTCGTCATTCATTTAACTATAACGTAACTGTTTGCGAGTCAAGTTTGACGCAATTTCCTTCCTGCTGTGTTTCTATTTTCAACGACACGTCCGCCATGTTGAATAATGGATGGTGCAATTTTTGATTTTATTTTTAGAATTCCCAGAAAGATGTTGATGAAATGATGAGTAACTAACCCAAAGACGCCTCCGCATGGTTACAACAGGTGCAATTCAATATGTACAATTCATTTCGGTAGTTATCTGTCAGTCTAGAAATGTCAGCAGCCAAAAAAACAAAACAAAAAAAAGTCTAATTTTCACTTGTTATGCTAAAAATGAATTGTTGAGTTTGAGGCCATCTTAAGTGCTGAATAAGAGGGTCCATGTGACCCAAAAGCCCAAACACCAAAGCGACCACATCTCAGAGCGTAACGCTGTCATTACGGCCTCCCTGTCAAAACATGAAGGGCCCGAGGAGCGACAATTAGCAGGAGGGAGGCGTGTAATTATTCCACCTCAAGACGAGTGGGGTCAGAGGTAAGTAAAGACTGAGGCTCTCGCTGCAATTACGGCTAATTGGAGAGGAAATCAAAGTGTTTTTGCCGACTGATGATGTGCAAAAATATGCTGTGAACTCTTCTCTCACTCTTCTCTGTAGCCTTTCTTATTCTTTCCTTCTCGACTCTCCCGCTATCATCAAAGGGGATAAAACAGGATGTCCCGCCTAATGTTATTCGCGAGGAAAAAAACGGCATCGCTCAGCACGTGTCAACATCAACATACACTTCATTCGGTACACGTGCGTCTTGTTGTTGTTGTTTTTTTATTTTTTTTATGGTGGTTGCAGCATTTTTGAATGTATTTGGGGTGTTCCGATCAGATGATTTATGCTGCTAAAAGCAGTGATCCTAAAGACTTTTTAAGATGAGCCAAAATGCTGAGCTGATCAGTTCCTAAAAAGGAAATAAGATGTTCAAATGGATTCATACATAAATTTTAAAGTGGGGTCAGGATTTACAAGACAGATTATGGATTATGAGCAAAACTAAATGATGTCGATGATTAGATTGAAGGCTGTGTGGCCGCTATAATGTGGAATTTATGCGATTATTTTGAAATGTACAGAAGTCACTTGCAATGTAGCGCAAATGATTCCCATTTAGATAAAACTGATGCAGGAACACGAATCAGACACACACAAAAAAGGAAGCCAGTGTTGTTCCGATACCGATACTGGTATCGGCAGAGGTGCTGATACTGCATAAAAACAGTGGTATCGGTATCGGTGACTACTCACAAGTAACATGCCGATACCATTAATTCCAAAGCTAATATAGGATTTTGGATGCAGCATCTTGTGTCTTGCTGGTGCACAACATTCACTGATATGTGACATGTTCACTGCATGCCGATCTAAGATATCCTATTGGCCCTTGACTGCTCTGAACCAGTGGCAGGGCAGCTTTTTCATGTTGAGGAAAAAAATAAATTAAAGTATCGGTATGGTATCGGTATCGGCCGATACTGCAAAGCTGGGTATCGGTATTGGGATCCAAAAAACGGTATCGGAACAACACTAGATCCAACACTAAGAAAATTAGTCCAAAAAACTACAGACTAACTGCACAGAACAAAAAAATGGAATGAGGCAATAACACACTCTCAGGAAGTGACTAAAAAAAACACACAAACACAAAAACAGCACTATAAAAGATGATGATGGCACATTATGTGAGTCATGTCGCTTCAATGATAGAAATGGAAGGCGCAGGAACAGGAACAACCAGAACCAAACACAAGAACACTTGAACTGTGGTTTCTAAATTATGCACACCACAAAGACGAGTGTTGCTAACAAGCATGCCAAGTTTGTATGTTGAAAATGAATCTGTTTAAAGCCTCTGGTGGCTTTCCCATGTCATGACAATGAGGCGCTCTAAAGCAGCCACATAAGTTCAGATCCCTGGTCCACATGCTGGCTGTTAAACTCCATCCATCCATTTTCTGAACTACTCACAAGGGTAGCGGGGTTGCTGGACCCTATCCCAGCTGGCTTCGGACACACCCTGAACTGGTTGCCAGCCCAATCCAGGACACACACAGACAAACAAGCATTCACACCCACAATCACACCTAGGGACAATTTCATGGTTTGGCTGTTAAACTGTACTTAAAAAATAAATAAATACATATATACATACATACATACACATAAATAAATATATTAATTAAAATTTTCTATGTGACATGTACACACTCACAGCCAACAACGGGGCGCTCTAAAACAGCCATGGCGCTTTGAATCCCTGTTCTATACGGTGGCTTTCAAATCAGACTTAAAAAAAAGAAAAGGGCCTCTTCTCGCTCTTACTTAGGTCTCTGTGTGACATGCGCACACTCACAGCCAACAACGAGGCGCTCTAAAGAGGCCACGCCAGCTTGAATCCCTGGTCACACGATTGATGTCACTTAAAAAATAAATAAATAAAAAAATAAAAAATAAAAAAAACGCCTTCTTATTGTCCCATCTTTTTTCTCAATGTCATGCGTGCACTCGAGGTTGACAATGAGGCGCTCCACGCCAGTGGACTCTCAGGAGGGATGATGCATTTTCATAGTGTAGGCATAGATAGCTACAGTAGAAAGTTCTTAGGTAGTGGGGGAACTAGACCCAAGAAAGTTATTGAAAAACTCTTTAGCTGTCACATCTCCACTATTGAGTATTATATAGTCTTTGCATGTTTCCAGCAAATATTTCAATTAATTCATTTCATTTATTCATTTATTTCAGGCAGCTGTTAAAATAAACAAGACAATCAAAACATATAGTTCCAATATGCACTTCAAACATGTATAATGCAAAATTAAATCTTTATGTATTTTAAAATATATTAAATAGAATATAAAATGAAATCCTAATTCACTTTACAAGGTCTTTAATTGCATACAAGCAATCGTTTTCCCCATCCAAACACCACCTGAGGAGATGTCACAAATCTTACCTGCTGAGGTACTTTCGCAGCTAACAGCGTCTCGGTGGGCTTGAGCATCTTTGCCGCTGCAGCCAGGCCCCCCTGGGCGCCGTTGTCCCTGCGGGCCATGGCGGAGAGACTGTGGGTGAGACGACAGGTGCGTTTCTTCTGCGAGGGCGCGCCGAAGTGCGTGTGGCTGAGGCTGCGCGTGTGCGACAGAAGGCGGGGTGGGAATTGGACGTGGCTCTGACTGCGTGCCGGGAGCTCTGGCGGCTGCACTGCCCCCTCCTCTTCCTCCTCCCGGACAACTCGGACGCTTTCCGCCGCCATTCACATGCTGCTGTGCTCTGGGACGGGGAGGCCAGACCGGGGATGACACACACAGAAAACAACATAGACATACACGCACTCACAAGTATGCACAACATGCAAGCTCAGGACTGCTGATGCACATATGTGCACAGAATTCCATAATTCCATACACACCTATATGGTAAACACAATGTAGTCACTTCATTAGGTACTCCTCATAGCCTACTCAAATCAGAATTTGTAACAATAGTAATTCTCTGTTTTTAGTTCAGTTATTTGGTGTCTATTTGACAATAGCTTGTTTTGTATATTCTTTGAAAACAATAATGGAATCCCTGATTGTAGAAGGTGAACACCATGTAAGGTCTAATGACCACCATGCACTAGCACTTTTGATACTACGCAAAAAATGTCCCCGGAAAACTAATCACAAATATTTTTAAGTAATGAACCCGACATAGCATTTCCACTAAAATTTGCACGAAATTAATGGCAATTTTCTGTTCTTCTAATTCCTAGTTCCTGATCGTAAAATGCCCACAGTATCGGCCGTCATAGCGATACCTTGAAAAAAGGCTGGGTATCGGCCCGATACTGATACCTGGTATAAAGTGCTAATAATAATTCTTACATTTTTGCTATACATTCAACATTTACAGTAGTGCAGAGGTGTTTCTAATGTTTTTGTTAGCTCATTTAAACATTGCAGCTGTAGCCTGCACCAACCCCAATAATACACACAATGCTAAATTAATGATAATACCAAATTTAAATATGATCTTTACATGGGTGTTGTTTTTCAAACAGAATGCTGAGAAACCTGTTCCTAATATTTTGACCCCCCCCCCCCCCAAATGTATAGCTAAATGACCAAAAAATAAACCTAAAAAGATGGCTGACCATAATAAACATAGCCTAATAAATATTGTCATCGTGTTTTTAAAGGTAGAATTTGTCACCAGTTTGTGAATTAGGTGTACCTAATGTTTTGTCCGGTGAGTGCAAGGGGATGCAACGCGAGTCCAGTGTAAAAAATAAAAAATAAAAAAAAATAGTGTGTTACTATTCCTGGCAGTATACATCAATAATGTATATATTGTTTAAAACACACACACATATACTTTATAAAAAAAAAATAATAAGAGCAAATGTGTCGTCTTACCTGCTGCCGTAGGAAGGGACGCGAGCTCCGTACAGCGGCGGGTTGCTGGGTGTGTGCGCCGGGAACAGAGTGTCGGCGGCCGGGCGGGATGAGAAGGAGACTGCGGAGAAGAACCGCACACGGATGGAGAGACACAGGGAGGGAAAAGAGAAACAGGCGACGGTCGGGTGCACTTCAGAGGCGCCCCCGCGCGACAGTCACCGTGTACTGCAACACTCATTCATCTAACTCACGCACACATAACAATGCATTCAATATATATATATATATATATATATATATATATATATATATATATATATATATATATATATATATATATATATATATATATATATATATATATATGTACCATCCATTTTGGGCCAAAACAACGCCAAAAAATAAATAAATACTAAAATACAGTATAGAAGAATAAGAAACTAAGTTTTCACCGTAATTTCAGTTTGATAGAAAATGTACTAATTTATCTAAATTTGGTGATTATTTCAGGCCATGTTGTCCTCTGAGTGTACAGTATCACCATGAAACCTCCCTATGTGATTCATTGAAGCATCAGTGGAACCAGTTTGAACCAGAAGACATCCCTGATAACTCACGACATGACAATCACATTTCAACAGTCCTTTCAAAAAAGGTAGCTGTCAAAAAAACTCCCGACATAGGCCTACATTGCAGAAAATATATTCCTGCCATACCTGTATTTGACAACCCAGAATTGATGCCTCCAGACGGTGACATTCCATCTCGTGTCAGTGGTACTTGGCACCTGTAATTAGTGGCAGGTGGAATGCTAACAATGAGGTTTGGCTTCATGTCACAGACAAGTGATTGAGCCACCGAGAGGTGTTCGACTTGTGAGAAGAACCTGGCAACAATGTTCCCACAGTGCATCATTTTGCATATCTGCGGTACATTGTCTAATTTTAATAGTATCTTGACCTAGCTATGACCTTAAGGTTGCCCCCAAACTCCTTAAGTGATCCGCCCGCCATATGACCCACATTAACGCGAGTATGCTTCCCTCAACCCGTGAAGGGGAAGTGTGCAAAATGAAATGCCTTTACTTATTAAATATGTTGCACAAAGGAAATGTGCTCACTTTTTTCTTCCCTTTCTCCAGAATTCTCACCCCATCTTGCTCCCGTTTAGCCCGCAGGCTCACAAAAATTCAGGTCAGAATTCTGTAAAGCGCATCAATGTGAAAGTCAGAATTAGAATGCTCACCACACTGTCACTGTCCTGACCTTGACCATTCACATCCGCTAATCCTGTCTTGTGCGCATGCTCCTCTGACGGATTTTAAATATTGACGATGGATAATGGCGTTCGCCCCTGGAGAACGGCGGGAAAAAAAGGGGCAAGGGGAAGGAGACAATGCTTTCCTCGTTTAAGGGTGTAACTGTCCTTCAGCTCCCCACTACAGACAGTAAATTGCATGTAGCGAAAAAGCATTCATGATCCAATCTGCTACCCAATAGTAGGGTATGGTTCTTAATAACTATATTGTACAGTCATTGGTAACTGAAAGAAAAATTTGCTGATGTAATGACCAAAAACCCATTCAGGTTTTTGCTTTACTCGGGAGAGTACGATAAGCATATTAAAAAAAAAAAAACTGAGAGTTGTCTTTTTTAAATATGTGTATTTGATGAAAATGATGCAGGCACATAACATGATACATTCAAAAAATAGCAGATGTCTAAAAACCAAGGCAAACATTCAATGTAAACCTCAACATGCAGTGTCTGGCATCGAAAAAAGTGCATAAAAATGGTTACACAGTTTGGGAAGACTTGTTGTTTTGGTGCTGCTTGATGTAGTGTACAGTATGTAAGAACGTATGGCATTTATGTATTTGGTGAAAGGGAGAGTTGGATTATGGCGCAAAGGGGGCGTGCGTGTTGAGGGGCCGCTGGACGATGACGGCGTTGGCCAAGTCCGCCTCTTCCAGGGTCAGCTCTTTGTCGTGGAGCTCCCGCACGGGAAGCGACGTGGTCAGGACGAAGGGTGGGCAGCTCCTCTGGCAGCGTGACACAAAGTCGTGAACGTCAACGATCCTAAGAGAGGAAAAATGGGAGTTAGGTGGTAAACGATGGCACCTTACTTGGTCATGTTGGAGGACAATGTAGGGGAAACTTCAAATGTGAATGCTCCCTGGCGTACAATTTGAAAAGCGACACATTTTTAGGAGAAAAAACAAAAACCTTGCAGTAATAACTTTTACAAGACTGAGTCATGTTAGAAGACTAATCTTGAGATTTACAATGATATAGTCAACAATTATTTTTTAAAAAAAAAGGGTGGAATTTTGTAACCAAAGAAAAAAAATGTGTGAAAAACGTAGGATTTGGAAAAAAAAAAAAGATAGCATTTTGGGAAATAAATGTATTAAGTTATAGTTTTAAGATAACATTTTTGAATTTTCCGGACACAAAATGTGTTTATCTAAAAGTTTCCTTTTTATGCAAAAAAAATAATAATTTAATTTTTGGAGAAAATGCGCAATTGTCCGAAAATAAAACTCATAAATATAGTTGTTGTTTTTTCTTAAAGATTGATAAATTTTTATGGGAAACAAGTTGGGCTGCTCAATTACAACAAAAATATTAATCACGATTAATTAGTTAATAATTGAAATCACAATTAGGACGATCATTTGTTTTTTGGTACAAAACAAGAAAATGTTTAAACATAAAAAATATTAAGAAAAATAAATGTATTTGAAACACTATAATTATGCAAGTTTCTTTGGACCAAACAAGATTTATATTTGTTATTTTAAAATAAAAAAGGTGCAAATATATACAATTAAACAGCTCAAAATTAGTATTAATAGTCTTTTGTTTTTGTTCACGATTACGCCAATTTTGTAATTGTGGAATATAATAACTGAAGTTGTAATTGAATTTCAATTGCACAGCCCTAGAAACAAGTCATAATTTTCAGAGAAAAATTTAGAATTTAACAATATTATTATTACTGTTTTTGCCACAGAAGAAAAATAAATAAAAGTCACAATTTTATTTTAAGAGAAAAGGCATTTTGTGAGAATCAAAGTCAAAAGTGGTGAAAAATGTTTTTGACCATTTAAAAGGGTCAGAATTGCATTAGAAAAATTGGGAATTTTACATTATTTTGTAAGTGAAAGAGACAAATCTTAGGAGTCCGATAAAAGGATAAAAAATGTAAATTTATCTGAATAAAGCTGTAATATAATGAGAAAAAAATGTCCTAATATTGCAAAAAAAATAAAAAATGTGGGCTGTAATTTACAGCTGTTAACTTCTTTTCACATGCTTCAGATTGTTGAGAATGTTCAAATTCTTGCCAGCTGGACAAGTGAGTGAACAATTGGTTATTTCCTATGGGAGAGGAAAGTGTCAGGTCATCCCGTGCTTTCTCCCCATTCAAGTGAAGGAGGGGTCTCCATTATTCATGAGCACTGGTGGTCTCCAGATCACACAGGAGGCCGGCGAAAGTCGGAAGCAGGCGCGCTCCATCCTTGAGCTCCTCGCCCCCATTACATAAACGCTGCATTGGGGGTTACGCAACCCATCCCCCCTGCTGGGATTTGATTGATGCCCTCCATCTCAGATGATGTTTAGCGCGCCAGACTATCATTACGTAATCCAAACTAGCAGGAATCTTTTTGTTGTCATGTGGAGATTAAGACAAACTTGCAGATTAACATTTTTGTTTTTTTTGGTGGTGATGTGTATACACACCGATGCGATAGGTTGAAGCGCTGCACCAGCCTGCGGCCGTCGGCCAACCACAGCTGCAGAGAGGTGACCGGCAGGGCGTGGTCCAGGGTTACCATGGGGATGGGGGGAGATTCGCCGTCCTCGTGCACCGATGGCGAGCGGGCCACCACTCGCGGTGCCACGCTGCGGCGCCGACACAGACCGCAGATTAAGCAAACGTCAGATTAAATTTTTAGCTTTAATACCGATGATGATGGCAGGAGGAAAATTAAGTCAGTGCTCTTTTGCAGCTCGTCAGGATAACGCCATGAGACGCTTTAATTGCTTGGGGTGACAGTGACATCTTGTGGTGAGCAGTAGAATAGCCAGCAGTGTGTGGAAGAAATATGAAAACAAATTATGGTCCTTATTTTAAAGAGATTCAAATGTATTATTTATCAAAATTAAAAAAGTAATACAATTAAATAAAAATATTTTTGAAAAAAAATCAGGCCATAAATAAAGAAATAAATAATGAAAATATATTATTTATTAATGTTATTATTTTCGGTAAATATCCCCTCACCTGCCGAGCCGGTATCCTCGCCCACTAAAAGGGTGGAAAACTTTCTTCCTGGGTACGTACTCTTCCTCGGTCAGATCCTCCACATTGACCTCCAGCTCCTCCTCCTCTGCTCGGCTCTCCCACTCCGCCGGAAGTTCCCTGCATTGAAGGTCACAACACTAATGAGGTTATTTACTTGACGTTATCATTGGAAACTGCAAAAAAAAAAAAAAAAAAAAAACTTGCCCTCTTTTGATGGCATCCAGGAATGCCTGATTTTCTGGAATGGAATAGCTGCGGAACTCCTGGTCGTTGACGGTGAAGCCGTCCTTCCAGAGGCGCACCACCATCTCCACCTGGAGGGGAAAAAAAGAAGAAAAGAAAAAAAAAAAAGAAGCACCGCTTACATGTGGGAGTTGTTTACAAAGACTATAAACACCCTCATTTCCTTGGAAAATATATATATATATATATGAATAAATATGCAGTGTAACATCACCAGAGTAAAAAAATAATTTTACAATAAAGTTATAAAGTCAGAAGAAAATTTTAAGTGAATAAAAAAAATTTGAGAAAAAGTTAAAAATATGAAAATACAGTGAGCTATCATTTTAGGACACAGTGCAAAAAAGCTGCAATGTTGCCATAATGTTAAGACAATTATTCTTTATTTTTGTGTGGCGCTGGCCTTTCATATCTGTATGAATATACAGCAATAACAATTCATTACTGACCTTGGACGTTCCTGAGGCATCATAACAGATCTTCTCCACCTCGTCCAGGAGGTCTTCTACAGAGAAGCTGCACCTCATCGGAGCTTCTTCTTCGTTGGCATCTCTGGCAACCCTGTTCAACACAATATTTTATTTGAAAAAGCTATAGTATTACACTTTGAGGCCATTGTGTGATATGTTAGACACATAAGGTACCAGTTATATGTTTTAAAACTTTTTTTTTTCATTCAATAGCACGAGACACAACAATAATGTCATCTCTGTTTATGTGTTGTAGTTTCATGACAGCAAGCATTTTCCTTACCAAATGTCATCTTCCTCAGTGTCATTTTGTATCATGTCGTCTTGTCCATCTGGAAACAAAAACAAATAATACAAGACAAGCACACATCATCGAAATCCATTTCTAAAACATGCAAGTAATTTACTGTGTCAGTTTTCTTGTCTCGTGTGTTTTTAATAGTTTAGTCCTCAACGACGAATATTTCTAAAAAGGTATACATTATTATTATTTATAATCATCGTAGGCTATTATAACGACCGTGGGCGAGAAATTGACGTAACGAATTCAACCTAGCAATGAAAAGATTTTACGATCATTAACAAAATAACATTTTAACATGATGTAATATAGGTAAATTAATAGTTTACCAGTCTCTGTGTGTGTTATAACTGCTAGCCCGCGGCTAAATCATCCGTAGCTAGGTACTGGAACGGTTTACGGCTACAGCTCTCTGACGTCAATACTCCGCGCCGTAAATTGGCTAATACTGTCGTAAAGACCGCTGTTTCTGCTTAGTGAGATGACGCGAGCATAATAATAATAATAATAATAATAATAATAATAATAATAATAATAATAATAATAATAATAATAATAATAATAATAATAATAATGATAATTATTATTATTATTATTATTATTATTATTATTATAATTAGCAAATGTTAGCAATGTATAAATCTAGGGAAACAAGCAAAAGAGATCCTGTCTTAGTAGAACATGATGCAAATGACAGTTTTCTCACAAATTCCATTTAGGTTGGTCTTTATAGTTTGGTTCTATTATTATTGTGTTGCTGTTTTGTTATTTCCAGTTCACAATATGGTACGGAATGGTAGTCCACCCATCCATCCATTATCCGAACTGTTTATTCCTCACAAGGGTCGCAGGTAGTATGCATGATAATTCATAATTTTTTAGTCTAGTAGTGTCACACACAAAAAAAATAGAGTAAGAGTGTACAGAAAGAGAGCATGAGTTAGGACCACACGTACTGTACTAAAGAGAGTCACAAAGGGAGAGAGAGACATTAAAAGATGCAAAAGGAAAGATTTAAAATCATAATGAGTCACTTTAATGTTAAATCATTATAAAAACGTCTTGGAGTTACCATTTGACATCATCATGACATGAAGAGAGTGATTCTATATAGACACAAAGGAAATTGAGTGATTCTATATAGACACAAAGGAAAAGGTACATATGGAGGCGTAGTGGGAGAAAGAGGACAGTTTTGTTGTTTTTATTCGACTTAACATCCAGCTTGTAGACAGGGGCTTCCTGCTGGTGTGGACAATAGAGTGCCTCGTTGTCTGCTGTGAGTATTCACACGTCAAACACAGAGAAAGACGGAAGAACAAAAGGGGGCGGGGGTCTTTTTTTTTCAATCTGGCTTGACAACCATTGTGTGGAGAGGGGCTTTGCACTGGTGTGACCCATCTACACCTGAGTGCGTTTCAGTGTTACCACAAAGTTTTATTTATTTATTTATTTTAGCATTTCAACAATTCGTCTACATGTAGCTGGCGTTTTGGGAGCCTAAAAACAATAATGTTGTAAGTTGACATAATTTTTGAGAATTAAAAACAACAACAACTAAGCATTAGTTGCACCCTTTCATCATGTGCAACCGATGTACATGTTCAAATCCTAAATTCCAGGTCATCTAAATTGTATACTTGACTGAGAGTTGTTGTCACTGGTTGAGGGGAACGTGTTTTCAGTGTAGTCAATGGAGACGCTCACAGCATTGGTGAGTGAAGAGAATGGCTTGATTTTCATGATTTTGAAGCATCATTGTTTATATTTGACACCCCCCCCCCCCTTTTTTTTTTATCATTCAAATTTGGCAGTGATGTCGACAAAAAAGCACAGTGGATTCTTGGAGTGAGTGCATGTTTATGGTTCCACATTAAAAAATTTTAAGATGTCAGAGGTAGGAGGGTTTAGGCTGTAAATTTGGAAAGTTATTCCTGTATAAAATGCAGATTATTTTAGTTTGATATAGGTGGATATCCCCCTTTATGTAGATACTAGGGCCCCTTCCTCTTTGTTTTTTCCTCTATGTTGTCAGTGTTGTCAAATTTACCAAACATTTAGTTCCGCTTTACAGTGACAAATTGACAATAATTACACAATTTACCGCTGGATGAGAGAGAGAGAGAGAGAGAGCGAGAGAGAGAGAGAGAGAGAGAGAGAGCGAGCGAGAGAGAGAGAGAGAGAGAGAGAGAGAGAGAGAGAGAGAGAGAGAGAGAGAGAGAGAGAGAGAGAGAGAGAGAGAGAGAGAGAGCTACAGGGTGATCAAGAGAGAGAGAGAGAAATGGCGCCTCGGTGCTGTGCTCTTTGAGCCAGTGTTTGGAGCCGGTTTGGCAGCCTTTTTGAGTGAAACTAAACATGGTGAACACACGGAAAAGCTCGCGGCCGGGCAGCGGCCACTTCATCTCCTCCAGGACCCGCTCGTCGTCGAGGACCGAGCGCACCCCCGACGAACATGTAAGCCGGTTTCCTCTTTTCCCCCACCTCCGGCGAGCTAGCATAGCCGCCGCTAGTTGTAGCTTTGGCCTGAGAATGAGCTGCTCCTGCTTCTAGGATCATCGTTCCACGGCGAAATGTTACCACCGCCGGGTGTGACATCCGGCAGGTTACTGTTACACACAACCGAACACCTTAACGAAGCGGTCTGTTCGTTTGTTATTTGTAGCGAGCGGCATTAAAAAGCGTTTAAAGCGGAGGCTAGCCGCGTTAGCTGGTAGCTTCAAGTTGAGTTCCCTTTGTGTTTGGCACTTGGACCCGGGCGTCTCGCTTCGTTTTCGCCCGCTTGTTTTACCCCCCACGCGTGAAGTCCACCACGGGGTTTGACTGAAGGGTATCACAGCTAATGTTTGTCCCCTTTGTGGACGAATTTAACACTTTTGTTCTTTGGATAAAGCGCGACTGGGGCTGGAGCTAAGGCTAGCCCGATAGGGTAGTCTTGTTGTGGGGGAAGGGATCACAACAGTTGGCTGGCTCGCGTCTTGAATAAGGCAGGTCTGAACTTGGTGAACTTTACGTTGTGAATAGCTACTATACATTAGCTTTTTTGGACAATAAATGCTGTTGTTAATTCTTGTACAAATTATCAATTGAATGCAGATGAGCTTTAGTTCCTTTGTGTGAAATGAAAGCTGACAGACAGCAGCCTTCCACAATCAAGAGACAGAACAAAATTAAAAGTGGTCTGTGCAGTAATAATTGTTACAAAACTCCAGGAGTTACACTTGTAACAATAAAGGGTACAGAAAGAATGAGATTGACAAACACATGAGATGTGAAAGAAAGAATTCAGTGTAACGGTAAACAATTGCCTTGATATCATTCTATAGCAGGGGTGGGCAATCTTAGTGCTCGGGGGCCAGAGTCCTGCAGGTTTTCGAGGTTTCCGTCTTCCAACACAAGCTGAAAGAAAGGAAAACGCGCACAAGAAAAAGAATGATAGAAAATACAAAAGTAAGTCTAATGGCAAACAAAATGTTCTGAGTTACCACATCTTAGAATGACATACAGAAAGAAAGAGAGAAGAAAGGAAAAAGTCTCACATTAAACCATCACAAACCATCCTGAGTTAATTACGCTACAACGGGACATAACGTTCAGACAGAATTATTCCCAGTTGGAAGAACCATGACCTGCGACTGAGACCACCCCAGAACATCTGTCATAATCTGAGTTCTCCCTGATTAAAATAAATAGCTCTCAAAATGTTTCCCTTTTCTCAGCTTCACAATTGCTTGCTGACTCATCATGTTATGAAATCTGAAAGTGAACAAATATGTTATTTGTTTTAATGGTTTACGATGGTCCTGACATATCATGTTTTGAAGCTACACGTGGTGCTTGATGAACTAATTTGTTGACGATTTGTTAAGAATATCACTGTCATACTTTTTTTTTTTTTTTTTGCTTTGTTTATGGCCAACAAGTGTCAAATTGCACCCCCCGACACTGTTAATGTCCTCCTTTTGCTGGGCTAGAAGGAAATGAGCAGTGACGGGAGTAGTCCGCGGCTCAGCCCGCCTGCTAAGCGGTCCCACAGGCAGATGACGTCGGAGGCTAGCTCCAGCGAAACGTCTCCCTCGCCCCAGACCAAAGGCCAGAGGGTCAGCTGGGACATTCCCACCTACCGCACCAGGTCAGCTTGCGTAATGTTATCTTGGGGATCTCGAGTGTAATTTCAGGATGAACCTCAGATGGACTACAACCTTTACAGGTGAACTTAATTTGACTAAAACTTCAGAATTCCTGTGTCCAACTGTTAAATATTTAAGGGGTTTTTGCGCAGTGAGCTGAACATCAAAATTCGCAACAGGTATTTGATCTTTTTTCTAAATGTTTCCAAGGATGTCCACCTGGATGACTTTCTGTGACTCTTCCAGTCTCTCAGTATATCCGGCTGATGAAAACTATATGACATTCTAAGCTTAGTGGCCATTTCCTGTTTGAAGGATCTAATAAGTGTTATTACATGATGTCAAAATGTGAAGAGCATGATGAAAAGGACTGTTTAAATACGAATACTAATTGAACCAGGAAGTGCACTGTTTCATTGATCAAACACCTGTTGCAAATGATGCCATTCCGTTCTTGGTTAGAGAACATCGTTTTTTTTTTTCTTTAAATTAAAGAGAACATCAAGTTTTGCTGAAAGTACTGAACAGCCGGGTATCTATTCAAAAGTTTCATAGTCAAGTTTAATACGTGTAAAGGTTATAGTGCATTTTATGTTCATCCACCCGAAAACGTGATATCCCTTTTGTGACTAATGTACCATGAAATCAGTTCGAGCCTAAAATCAAATCCTGTTTTTTCACTTCTAGGTTGTCATCCCGTATCATGCAGAATGGACGCGGTAATATTATACAGGGCATTAAATCTAAAAACATACTGAGAAAGAATTCTTAATTTTTTAAATTATTTTTTTGCATTTATTCCAAAGGCCACATGGGCCAGGGTGACCACTCACACATGAACGGCCATGTGGAGCTGAAGAGGAGCTGTCGTGTCAGGAAGAGCCAGTTTGAACACCTCAACCAGAGCCTTCTGTTTGACCAGCTGGTCAACAGGTGAGCAGACAGGCGCGATAGCACCCCCACGTCCATACCAAGACACAGAACTGCACAGTGCCCCATTAACTAATACACAAGCTTGATGCCATTTTCTGTAAAGAAAGAATTAAAAATAATAATAATAATTCCCAGCAGCAACCAATCTCAGTATCCCCCCTCCTTGGTCTGTAACTTCCAACATTTCGGTCCAAGCTGCTATGAAACCTTCCAGTTGCCAAAAAAAGTCTCAAAAGACTTGGTTTTTGTACCGCTTCCAAGAATCCCCCTCTTATCAGCCTCCAATCTATCATACTATTGTTTGATCATTATGCAGCACCGCTGAGGCCGTCCTCCAGGAGATGGACAACATCAGCAGCATCAGGCAGAACCGTGAGGTGGAGCGCCTCCGCATGTGGACCAGAGACACCGAGGAGGTATGGTAAAAAGCCAGCCTTTGTCCTGAAGTTTCAGAATAAAACGCTTGCTTACTATAATCTGATTTTCTTTCAGGAAAACATGGACATGTACTCTCGGGTGAAGCGGAGGAAGTCCATGCGACGCAGCACGTTCAGCCTACCCGCGCACCACAAAGTCATGAGTAAAACGCAGGAGGAAGAGGAGGAGGGCACGGAAGGTGAGTTGCTGAGCCACGCAGGCAACTCTTTATTAATCACCTGAGTCATGGCGGTAAGATGTTTACAAACATACAGAATCTCACGGGGAGGAAGAGGAGGAGGACGCGGAGGACGAGGATGATGAAGGGGATGAAGCAGAGGAAGCAGGGGAGGGTAACGACAGGCCGTACAACCTGAGGCAGCGCAAGACTGTACAGCGATACGAGGCGCCCCCAATTGGTAACCAACATGCTTTTCATTGCATTTTTTGTTTTTTTGTAATGGCATATGGTGATAGTGACCAATCACATCTCATTTTGTGTCCTCAGAACCAGTGAACAGGAAGCAAAGCAACCCCACACTCTTTGACACCCACAGATCGCCAGCAAGAAGAAGCCATATACTGTGAGTGGTGATAAATGCTACGCTAGCTACACTTAACCGATGAAAATCTAATTTAATGACTTCTTAAAACCTTTTTCTTTTCCCCCCCCCCCAGAATAAAAAAACACGCCATCCACAGCAGCGACACAACCTCGTCCTCTGATGAGGAGCGCTTTGAGAGAAGGAAAAGCAAGAGCATGACACGCGCCAGGAACAGGTGATGTTTTTTTTTTTTTTTTTTTTAAATGTATTTATTTATTTATTTATTTTTTTCCCATTTCACTGTATATTTTGTCACACAACATGATAATGTGTGGGTCTTGAAAGATCAGTCAAAATGCTCCTCAGGCTGCTGGGGAATGACTTAAATTATCCAAGCAAGTATCTAATAAACATCGTTTATAGATCTTAATATTGGCTACATTATTAATTGTGTAATCCTCTTACTATGTTTGTTTCCGGATCATTTTGACTCTGGGCATGTTTATCCAAAAGTAGAAATGGAAAAATTGAAATAAATATATTAACTACATTACTAACCATTTAACTTTAATGGTTGCTGTAATAGCAATAAACAGTCAAGGGTCAATGTCCTGATGCATGTTTAATTATCAAAAAGTGTTATATTGTACCCTGATTACACTTACTAGCCATGCATAAGGTGAGTAACGAAGAAACATGTCTTAAACTACTACTTTTTAATTATTTTAACTTCAGTTTGACACGCACCACACATGTCCTGCACCCTATTATAATATTTCATTATGACGAGCCTTGTAATCGATTCATTCTGTTCAATATTGAATGAAGAGCCTTATTGTTGGTCAGTGGTCAAATGTCGATTTGATCAATGTGCACAGTCGCTTGTCTGTAGACGTCTCCTGACTAACAAACTTGCATATAATGCAGATGTTTGCCCATGAACTTGACGGCGGAGGACCTGGCGAGTGGCGTCCTGCGCGACAGGACAAAAGTGGGGGCCAGCCTGGCTGATGTGGACCCCATGAACCTTGACACCTCAGTGAGTGGAGTCTACTCCCAAAATGAAGCTACTTTGATACCTTGTGGTTTTCATTTTCTACAAGTCACTTCCTGTGCTTCAGGTGAGATTTGACCAAGTGGGTGGCCTCGGGAATCACATCCAGTCCTTGAAGGAGATGGTGGTGTTCCCGCTTCTTTATCCCGAAGTCTTTGAGAGGTTCAAGATTCAACCTCCACGGTCAGTTTTAGGCTTTCTTTTCGTACAGGAAAGTTTTTATTTTTATTTGTTTTTATTTTTTTTTTAATTAATTTGAAAATTGCGGTGTTTATTTGAGGAGATATTTATATTAAGTGAATTAGAGAACTGTTTCTACTACAAAATAGCCATTATTTGAGGAAAATAGTAGCTGGATTGAATTTCCGTTATTGTGCTCAAACTGAATGCACTGGTGAATGTCTTTTCCACAGGGGATGTTTATTTTACGGCCCGCCAGGGACAGGAAAAACGCTGGTGGCCCGGGCCCTGGCCAACGAGTGCAGCCAGGGCGAACGCAAGGTTTCCTTCTTCATGCGAAAAGGCGCCGACTGCCTCAGCAAGTGGGTTGGCGAATCGGAGCGCCAGCTGCGCCTCCTCTTCGATCAGGCGAGTCACATTTGTTAAGCACTCTTAAGAGAGGGTTGGGGTTTATAAATGTTGTTTATGATTACTCCTGATCAGGCATACATGATGAGGCCATCCATTATCTTCTTTGATGAGATTGACGGCTTGGCTCCGGTTCGCTCCAGTAGGCAAGACCAGATACACAGGTAAAACAACATTATTGTGAAACAGAAAGAGATCCTTTGGCTGCTTCAAAAGCTTTTTTTTTTTAAATCCACACTCATCCATGTCTATTTTTAGTTCCATTGTGTCCACTCTGTTGGCCTTGATGGACGGCCTGGATAGCCGCGGGGAGATAGTGGTCATCGGTGCTACCAACAGACTTGACTCTATCGACCCGGCGCTGCGGAGGCCAGGCCGTTTTGACCGGGAGTTTCTGTTCAACCTGCCCGACAAGACGGTGAGAGATGCTGTGTTGGCATAAAGAGTTGGAACTTGATGCCAATTAAAACCTGCCAAAAACTTCTTCCATCTCTCTCTGGAAGCAACCACTGCACAACACAAAGTAATCTGTGTTCATAAGGGCAATAAAAGGACATTAAGAACCTGTCAGGTTAGTGGACTGGATGTCCATACTTTCATCTCTATGATGACGATGAGTAGAGCTAAACTGACACTAGCACAGCAGCGTTCTTTTTGTACACACGCAATTAAAAAGTTACTTTTTCCTCAAGATGCAAGTCCATAATTTACTCTAAGACACTCAAACGCGGCTGCTCAATCACAGCGCAACACCAAACCCAGATCTTGCACTACATAGCATATGTAAGGATTTGTTGAATCCCAATAATCACTTAGTAGAATTCTCACAAAATGTGTTAGCAAGATTTCAGTGAACGTGGGCGGCGTTATTTCAGCATATCTCGTGTCCACTTCATCTCATAGACTGCAAAACTCATATTTCAACATCTCATTAGATCTACTAATGTCAGCCATTCATTGACTCAATTGAATTTGAGAATATTTTGTGAAATTTGAGCCAACTTCATGAGATTTCCTCAAGTTATGTGTTACCGACTGGACTATTTTGTTATATCAGTAGTCTGTATTCTGTGTCCAAGAAGTAGCTCTCACTTTAAAAAAGATTGGGGATCCCTGATCTTGAACATTGCAGACAGTTGCACCAGTGAGCTTGGAACAATTTTAAAAACTTGTCTCTCGCGCAAATAAAGGGCCCTCTGGACATGTTCAAATTCAGTTTGGCTGCCTGAATCACACAATACCCAGACCTTGGCGAAGTTAGGCACCCCAATCCACAAAGTGTGATGAAAGACGGTGAAAAGCCCTATGTTCACAATAGCGAGCACTTTGCTTCTTGACGTCTGCCCATCAAAGTGGAGTCCTCCGCGGGTGATGCAACAGGCTCACTTCGGCGGCGGCGTAGCTCACCTCCGATCCTTGTGGTGCTGTCGGTTTTAAAATAAGAGCTCGAGCAATCCTCCGTGTGTTTTACTTGTGATGAAATTCTGCCATTGTTGCATTCTTTTATCCCGGCATCTTATTCAACATGCCAACTCTCTCTTAACTCCTGATGGCGACCAGAGAATTCTACCCTCTCATTTTGTGCTTATTCCTCATTACATTTGTTGTGGGGGAAAAATTGACTGTATATAAAGAATACCTGAATACCACAAAGTGGTTGCAGGTTTTTTTGGTTTTTTTTTATCTTTGCAAACTCGTGATATATGGCCACATACAAAGAGACATGAGCAATCAAATTGTCTTTAACAATCAGAATTCTGTAGTGTGGATTTCCTATGTTTCACCAAGTCTGTAGGGCCAGGTAACCTAACTGAAGTTATAATTTATATTACACTTCCATGGTAATGTTACTTACTTGCTTGACAGTATTTATTTATTGTATCTTTGTACAGGCCAGAAAGCACATCTTGCAGATCCACACACGGGACTGGAACCCCAAATTGTCTGAGCCATTTGTAGATGAACTTGCAGAAAAATGTGTTGGTAAGAAAATCCCCAAAACCACTCATGTAGCTACTTGCAGAGTGACAGTTTCAGACTCATGACTGTTGCATGAACATTATCATGCAATTGTTGTTGTGTCCAATGTTCCAGGCTATTGTGGCGCCGACGTCAAAGCACTTTGCACAGAGGCGGCGCTGGTGGCGCTGCGCCGCCGCTACCCTCAGATCTATGGCAGCAGCGTCAAGCTAAAGCTGGATGTGGCCTCCATCGTGCTGGGGCCCACCGACTTCTGTCGGGCCATGAGGGCCATTGTGCCGGCTTCCCAGAGGGCCCTGGCTCCCCCGGGCCGAGCACTGTCGCCCGTCCTCAGGCCCCTGCTGGCCAGCGCCTTCTCATTGGTGCTCAATGCTCTCCTTCGAGTCTTTCCCCATGCTCAGTGTGCTGACAGGGACACACATGGTAGGCAGAATATTAACATTTAAAAAAAAAAAAAATGCACAATATAGCTGCAATTGCTTCAATTATATGAGTGCATTTTCCCACGTTTTTCTGTAATTCTTGAGTGAAGCATGTAAATCCTAATGACAAAATGCTGAAGGTAATATATTTTGAAACTGGCCTTAGCGAAGGTCCATGTCCAGTTTAAAGTCTTAGGGGTGAAGGGAAATGGCTAAAATTTCCCCAATACAATAGTAATTTTAACAAAATGTGGGAAAATAGTCTAGAAACTTCAACTTTGAACTTGGAATTGTTAGAAACAGCCAAGCAATGTGGACAGAGGGGTAAAGTGGGTAAAAATTTTATACAATGTTGGTATGTTATAATGATTTTTATTTATTTTTGGTTGAAAATCTGGGAATTTTTCTGTTAAAAGGGCAGAATTATGCAAATGGAAATCTTGGAAATAATGCTGAAAAAACTAGCCCAAAACACAAAACAATTCTCATTTTGAGTCAAAATATATACAGTCTTAAATTTTGACCCGTGGCATTAAATTTACAAATTGTGTTTGCAGTTTGCTTCTACATTTTGTCTTTGTGCAGGAAATGGCATTTTTGTCCACATTTTTTCTAACTAGTGAATAATGTGTGAATCCTAATGACAAAACTTGGGTATATGCAGGAAGCAGGTTTTAATGAAAATGTAAATTTAGAAATTGGCTTTGGCGTCGGTCCTAGTCCAATTCTAGGTCATAGACATGAAAATAACATATAGAAAAACAACCTGTACTATTTAGAATTTTAGCAAAGTCGAGAAAATAGCCTACCAAAATTCACCCATGTGTCACCTATCTACAAAAGTGTGCTAGTTTTTGCTCAATGACTAGATTTATTATTATTATTATTATTATTTCTTTTCCCAACTACGGTTACATGTGTGTAGTAGGCAGTGACAATCAACTCCTCCAAGAGGACGTGTACAGTGATGACGACGAAGACAATGCTACTTCCATCTACGAAGTCCAGCCTGCCTTGTGCCCCATCACTCCGTCGGGATCTTCTGACTCCACCGTTCGCAGGACCTTTATTAATTTCTCCTTGTAAGTTCAATTTTAACAGACAAAACTCCCATCCATCCATATTAGTATTTTTTCCCTTCCTTTACGCCGCCAATATCAGAGATTTACTGTATTCATTTCAATGGACAACAGGAACAATCATCCCCATTGACAGCTTACATTAATGAAGGTGTCTTTTCTACTTGCAGTTCCCCTCACCAGCAACCCACATCTTACCGGCCCCGTCTGCTCCTGGCCGGCTCCCCGGGCTCGGGACAGAGTTCCCACCTGGCCCCTGCCTTGCTGCACCACCTGGACAAGCTGCCAGTCCACCGCCTGGACTTGCCCACCCTCTATTCCACCAGCGCTAAGACACCGGAGGAGTCCTGTGCTCAGGTAACGCACATACATACACAAACATTAGAAATAAAATTCCCAGTTGGGTCCTTGATTTGTTCCGTACTTTCAGGTTTTCCGCGAGGCCTGCCGTAGCGTCCCCAGCGTGGTGTTTGTCCCGCACGTCTCCGAGTGGTGGGAGACGGTGAGCGACATGCTGAAAAGCACCTTCCTCTCCCTGCTGCAGGATGTGCCCTCCTTCTGCCCCGTCCTTATCCTTGCCACCGCCGAGACATCGTACTCGCTGCTGTCCGACGAGGTAAGAACATGGCGATATTTACCCGACAATAACAAATTGCACGCATTTTCTCTGAGAGGCGTGTCATTGCATATTTGCAAATGGAGGGTGCCAGGTCGACTTGGAAAATCTTAGTATCAGAATAGGATGACTCCACCACCATTCAGAAACTTCAGTAGTATTACTCATGATGACATTCAGATACTTACGCTCCGTTTTAATCCAGATATCATTGGTGTCACACCAGTAGAACAGGTGTTAAATTGCACATGGTCATGCATTATTCACCACCTCCACGTGCCCGCTCCCTGCAGACTTTATCACCATGAGCAATAGCCAGCGTCATCCCTCACTTTCCTCTGCGCAGCTACATCATTCCCCTCAAATTTACCCCCATTTCTCCTCCGTTTTTAAAAATGATTACCAGAAAGACCGAGAGGCGATTCAAACGTGTCAAGAGATAAGAGAGTGGATTGATGTGAAACAGGAAGAAGAGGAAGAAGGAGCTTTGTCAGCAAAATAGCTTCCCAGAGGGTGCAGCCTTCAACTCCTAAGCACAGAAGCGACCAATTGAAATTCAACTGTTGGGCTTGTGTTGCCTTTTAAAAATGATTTATATATATATATATATATATATATATATATATATATTTATATATATATATGTTTTTTTTTTTTTAAGGTGAGGAGTATGTTCCAAAAGGCCTATGGGGAGGTGGTTACACTGCAGCCTCCGGGCGATAGAGAGCGGAGGAGCTTCTTCTCCGACCTGCTGCTGGTCCAAGCAGCCAAAGCTCCGCCACGCCTCAGGAATACAGGTACCTGTAGTACACGGAGACAAATAATGGGACACTTGGCCAGTTGTTTGTGTTAGGAATTATTCCCATAGGAAATCATCCTAAAATAAATAAATACAATGATCAATCTCTTGCCATCATAATCCCTTTATTAATTGTACAGGCATGTTGCAGGTATAATTCACCCTTGTTAAAGTGGATTGTACTGACCCATAATTATTATTGGTGTAATGTGTATTCACCACAATACATGTAAATGAATGCTTAGCATAAAATGTTATAACATTAAATTTGTGTGACAGAGCCATTTCTAAGTTACCACTGAGTCTGTTCGCACGTTTGCTGATCCAAGGGCAGTGTAAACACTCAAATTTTGTGCAAGAGAGGCATATTAAAGCGAAAGAAAAAGCCAAACACCTTCAGAACTTGTCGTCATGTTCCTTGCCCATCAGAGGCTGTTCAAACTAAAGCTTTATACAAAGAGGCATATTTTCTCTGAAAATGTTGGCCAGTTTCTGAATTTTACCACCTTTATGCATCTCTGGATGTGGACAAAATTATTTGGGCGCTGGCCCCTGGGACCCACAGGGAATTGGCTGTAGAGGGCAGTGTTGGTCTGCCTGTGTCTTTCCCTCCTCAAACCTAAAATATGTACCTTCAACTCCAAGCAGAGGAGCACACATTGAGCTGAATGTGTGTGTTGGGTGTAGGCCTCATTCATATTCTGTTTGCATATGTGAGCGCTAAATATTTGGCCCGCGAGGTGTATTACGTGGTTGGTAGATATGCACAGGATGTAAATGTTTCCCGGGTTAAAATTGCCTTCTCGCTGCTCCACTGTGCCCCCCATCACATCCTCATCCCAAGCGTTAATCTGTCCTTTGCTACTTCCCCATTCCATCATTCAAGCATAATATGGGATCCCGTGTCCTCCACCTGCTCGTTGATACAAGGCTGGGGTCCAACTTCCAGCAGGAAAAAAATCTGCGGGAAGGGAAGTAAGTGGCCTGCGAGTGCCGGAGCTATTATCCCTAATTAGAGTCAGGGAACGAACGCTCGTGATGGAGGTGAGGTGCTGTAGGGGCTTCCTTAGCATGTCTCATCTGCCTACAGATGGGGCCTGGGCAGTGGACATTGGCTTTTCCTTACTTGGCTTAATCACTCTATACTTGTACATCATTTATTCAGCGCAGGGGTGTGTGAACCTTTGTGCTCAAGGGCCACATTTGAGGTTTGCATAAATTTCCTGACGCATGCATTCCATCAACGAGCGTTTCAGTTCAACAACAACAAAGAATGACGCCATTGTAGTTGAACAAAATTGAAGAGAGTTTTCACTTCATAGCTCCATCGCTTCTAGCGTTAGAATCTTACTAAGAGATGTTTACCATTTTTGCCACTGTCCCTGGTAGGGCGGTGCGAGGAGGTGCTGCCAGTGGCTGAGGCCCCGGGCCCCAGGGTGCTGTCTGCTGAGGAGCAGCGTCGTCTAGCTGAGCAGGAGGAAAACACGCTACGGGAGCTTCGGCTCTTTCTCAGGGACGTGACCAAGCGCCTGGCCACCGACAAACGCTTCAATATCTTCAGCAAGCCCGTCGACATCGAGGAGGTGAGGAGAAAAGCAAAAAACAAGGATTTTTATTTTAATTTTTTTTCCCAGTCCCACTCTTATCGTGCATCTGTTAGGTCTCTGATTACTTGGAAGTGATTCGACAGCCCATGGACCTGTCCACCATCATGACCAAGATTGACAAGCACCAGTACCTGATGGCCAAAGACTTTCTGGCGGACATTGATCTTATCTGCAGCAATGCGCTCGAGTATAATCCTGACAAGGATCCTGGAGGTAAGACTAACTACATGGTGACATCCGTGATACATATAGTCGTCGGACTCGTCATCTTTTCATTTCAGCTTGTCCTGTTAGGGGTTGCCACAGTGTGTTATCCATGGAAGTCTATCTTCTGCAGCCTCCTCTCAACATCAGCTGTCCTTATGTCTTCCCTCACTACATCCTTCAACCTTGTCTTAAGGCTTCTTCTCGCTCTCTTTCCTAGCAGCTCCATCCTCACCCTTTTACTGATCATACTCATTAACTCTCCCCTGGACACGTCTGCTCTCTTTTCCCCAAAAACATTAAACTTTGGTATCACCCTGATGAGCTCTTTTCTAATCCTAATCCATCCTGGTTACTCCGAGAGAAAACCTCAACATCTTCATTTCCGCCATCTCCAGCTTTGCTTCCTGTCGTTCCTTCAACCACTGTCTCTAACCCATACATCATGGCTGGCATCACACTGTTTTATGCGTATATTAAGTTGCACCTGTCACCTGCCCCAAGGTCCAGGTTTTATTTTTTTGAATGTTCCTTTTGACAACTTAAAGTACTGAAATATTGTAGCTTCATTTTGGTGAAATCTGCAATACAATAAAAAAAACAAACAGTTGTAGTAAAGTATAAATATTATTTTATTAATTAGGAATGTAATGATAGCCAAACATCACAATATGAAGCTCACGATACGATAATTATCACAATAATCACCATTTGGGAAGGTTGGTGATATTTAAAAAAAAAAAAAAAAGGTCACAATAAGGTAAAAAACAAAAAAAAACACAAAAAACAAAACAATGCATGTAAACCACCTACAATCTCTAATAGTATTGAGGGGCTTACTTGTTAATGCACGTACACATTGAGTTTCTCAACATATTGACTCGGTTCACAGGCATATTAAGTTCCTCTTCATCTGACAATTAACGTAGACTTTAAACAGAATGGCCAAAACATCCCTTAGGAAAATTTAAACTGCACTAAAAAACTAGCCACCAGAGGGTGCTAGAACTACACAAATGGAAATCAACCTGACTTTTTTTTTTTTTTTTTTTTTTTTTTTTTTTTTTTTTTACAGATGTGCTGCTTTTAAATTTAGTGAACATGATGACGACGACGTTATTGTGGCAATTATAATATCACGATATTGCCCTTGTCGTTACATCCCTAGTATTAATTCACGTAAAATATATAATCAGTCAAAAATTCGAACAGATAATGGATGTGATTAGTCTTGTGAATTGTAATACAGATGTGCTTAAGTCGGAATACTATTACACATTTTAAAAATGCATTGGAAATGTACATATACATTAAAAAAAAAAACACAATTAACGTAACCACTTCTTTTCCACTGCTGCCATTTGAACGTTATTCACATATTTAATTAATTGATGATTATGAATTCTGTCAACATTGCAAAATAATTGATGGTTGTTGTTGTAAAGGCAAAGTACAGTACACTATGCTCTGCTACCTGTGGAGGCGCTGTTTCATCAACAAAGCGTTATTTATTCAAAGTTTAGCTGAGATTTTAGATATAAATAAATTGTAAACAGTACCCCATAAACACATTCTTGTCAACGATAACATTGTAATATGCCAGATTTTGTTAACTTTGTAAAATGAGGTGACATTTCTATATTGTGCCATTGAATCAGCTGTAGAAATAGTTCTAGATTAGTTAGTGACAACCGTGAAACGCGCATACAGTTTCCCTTAATCAGTCTGATGGCTTGTTTCTGTAGTTATGTTGGTGGACATTAGTGATTGAGCGAATAAACAAAAAAAGGAACTTAAAAATAAAAATAAAAAATCTAATGACTTATTAAGTGAGCCTACAGGCGCGGTAATTACACAAGCTCCTAGCGCCTTTTTGTACATGACGGAAATTCAAATGAAGGAAGTCACTTCCCCACTTTCCCGTTTGCCATGTAGAAAATGAGGAAGGCTTGCATATGCATGAAAATTTAATCTCGTCTCTTGTCTCACAGAGAGAATTGATTCCTCCCCCCAACCCCTTTCTTTCCGTCTTGAGCGCCCGGAACATCACAGAAGACAAATGTATACACAAACATTGAAAGAGGCCTGTTTGCTTACACATACATTCATCCATATTTTGTGTACGCTGGTGAAAAATGTCCACGCAGGCTTAAACAGAACATTAGTGACAGCGGCGGAACAGAATGATATGAATTGAAAGCAGCGTACAGTGCGAGTAACTATTTTAATTCTCGCTTCGCCTGCGATGCTTAATGGGAAACAGTTTTCTGCCGGGCCAAATGAATAAATTATATTGTGCCGTCATTTGTCCGCATGCGGGGGTATCTACCAAAGATACGTCCACACTAAAAGGGAGGAACTGCAATTAGACTGTTTAATAAAGAAGACGAACCAAGCCTTTATTCTGTGTACTATGTGGCCAAATTGTGGCACAATTAAGCCTTCAGTTGTGACGGGAAGTCATTATTAGCTCATTGGTGGCCTGTTTCTCCTGTCAAAACGGAAAAATAGACCTCAACTACTTGCCACGCCCTTTTAATTCCCAAATTGAATCTACCGATTCATGCACACACCTAATATTACTGCAAAATATGCATGTGAAGGTGCAGGTATTTTGCTTAGCAACCCCACGTTCCGCACTGTAGTATCATTGACTTTGAAAGTGTGTGGCTTTAACTGGCAGGACCAGTTAGCCAGACTGCTTGTTGCCTCTGAGCGTGGGTTCTGGCCATGCAGCTAGTGTATGAATGTGCTTGTTACATTGTTTTGTTTCAGTTTGTTCAATTAAGCGTCGAAGCTTTACCACCTGTAGAGGGATTACAATTTGTTCTAACCGGTGATAGGCTACATTAAATGAGCAAACGATGGTTACCGGTACTTTATCATAGATGTGGAGTTGTGTAAGTCAGTTCTGCATTAGCGTGTCCGAATTTTTTATTTTTTTTCCCCAATAGATAATAGCGCTGGGGAACCACACCCACAAAATACTGAGCCAAAAAAAATGTGAATTTTATTGGTGACTATGCAACTCAAGTAGAATGTATCACTAATATGTCAACATAAAGGACCCTTTTTCCACCATCAAGCAAAGTAGAAGTGCTGGTAAGTAGTAGTCGTCGTAGAAAGAGACTTGAAGCAGACGAGCTCCCAGCAGGACAGCTGTCATTAGAAGCCTCTGAAAGGCCTTTTTTGTAATGTGTGCATGCACACACATATATACACTCACACACACACTCTGCCTCCATCACCATTACGCAGCCGTCGTCCAATTATACAAATGCTGGCAGATTGCGACCCCTCTGCCGCCGCTTCCTACCTCCGCCTGCCTGTAATGAGAGGCAGCCTGTTTACAGTGGATACGCTTTTAGCCTCCTCCTTCAGCGTGCCCCTTCAGTCACACAAAATGGGGGATTAATGATGCCCAGGGACATCAGAGACATGGTGTGCTGGAGAACACATTACTTTTTTAGCTCCAAAACAGGAAGTTAAATAATAAATTGTTGTTTTTCCAGACACAGTAAATCCTCATATATTGGTGGTTCACGATTGAGAAATTCACATATCCAATTTTTTGTGTTCTTTCAGAAACTCAATAAGATGCCACAAGGTGCTGCAAAAGCTGTGTCTTAATAAAGTCAAAAGTAGTCGTACGGTAGTACAATAATGGTCTCACGAAAGTACATACACTTTCACTGCTGTGTTTCATTACCAAATGTATTATTTATGCATGTATTCTACTCCCCGCAGTGGCCAAGATGGAGCAACATAGTTTCCATTGAAATACAGTAAAATACTTTAGTGTTAATTTTTGTAGAAAAAGCATGTTAATTTTTTTTTTAATGTTTTTTGAGGGGTTTGAGTGGATTTATGGCATTTACTTACAGACAGTAGTTGCTTCAACGATTAGATTACAAAATGTGAAGGTGCATGTTTTTCATTCTGTTTTCCAGACAAGGTGATCAGGCACCGTGCGTGCAGCCTCAAGGACACGGCGCACGCAATCTTCGCCTCTGAACTTGACCCAGAGTTCGATCGCATGTGCGAGGACATCAAGGAGACATGCAGGAAGAAGGGTGAGAAACTAACTTTTTTTTACTATTTATGCGATTGAATCCCTAAGATCGAAGACTGACTTCTTAGTAAATAGGGGTACTTGGTTTTTAAAGTGGTCATGACATACAGTGCATTCAGAAAGTATTCACAGTACTCAACTTTTTGCATAAAGTTGCCCAAAGATAGGTGTGCCAAACTTTTTAAGTTTTACTGGTGCACATGACTTCAAGGCCTCCACTGTATTTTTGCTTCGGCGGCAGATTTGGTTCGGATTAGATGCAATCAAGCAGATGTTAAATGATACATGCGAGTCGGCCTTTTTTTTTTTTTTTTTTAATGGATCCTGTCAAATATTAACGCGTTGAGCCTAATGTAAATCGTGTAATCGTATGCAAATATTCCTGTTGATGATCGCCCCTTTAGGAATTGGCTAATTAGCACAATTGCTTAAAGTAAGCGCAATATAGTTGTTGGAAACTCAGGAAGGGTACGAGTGGCTGTATGCGAGGCATGTAAGCACTGTATGCAGTGTGATATTCTGGACCTCAGCCTTCAGAAATGTTCCTGAACTTGAATTTGTTGCAAACACATAACTTTGACGTCTTATTGACTACTGACTTGAGCCCCAAAGCTGTGATTGCACCACATCCGACTGGAAGTGTGTACTCTGTCATGTTTGATTATACCCTTTTTCTGAACTTAACACACATGATGCGCCATGAATACTGCACGAACCAGAGGTCAGCCTCTGAAGGAAAAAAACGCTGTGCTTTTAAATATTTCATCCTTTAGTCAAGGTCCTTTTATAAAGCTATCAATTAGCCGAGCCATTGCATGACACCTGGGGTGTAGCGAACTCCAGGCGGCATGTCTGGGGACTTGTCTGACTTGAGAAAGTGAATGAGAGGTGATAAAGTAAATGTGAAAAATGAAAATGTTATTCAGAGGGCTTCAATAGAACGACTCCACCTCAGTTTTTAATGTCCTGTAACACTCAAGTTGTCAGTGTAAATTAGAAGTCCAAGGCACAGACTCGTTAGATTCCACGAGGTTTGGATGTTAAGTTTGATGCTGCCAGTCCGGTGGCAATTCAAAAGACATAGACTAATTCAAAACCCCCCAAAACTGCAATGATTAAATAATTTTACTTCAAAAATCCCCCAACGATTCCACTGCTTATAATAAAAGATTCACGTGTCTAAAGTTATGTAAAAAAAAAAAAGTAAAACTAATGTACAGCCCCAAAAGTTGCAGGTTAAATCCTCTAAACGTTGCATGCGTTAAAATAAGGTGAAAGTTATTCTCTCACAAGATGCACAAAAAGGATAAATTAAGACAACTGAAAAATACCCAGAATTTGTGCAGGTTAAAATGACTCCTGTAACCCCGCCCCAAATTTGCACAATATAAGACAATACAAGTAAATCCTCTAGCACCACTGAATTCGGTAAACTTGATGATCAAGACGGGACAGGACGCCTAAAAAAAACCCCTCATAAACTGTGGCTGGAAATGCACAGGAAGTCCGCCATTTTGGTTTGAAGCTGCTGTTTTGAGGTCACTTTGGCCAAAATGAGTCTCTTCTTCCCATTTCCCTCTGATGATGGTGATTGATACTAATGTAATGCCACTCTCTGCATAAAGACCAATATATGCGTATAGTGTACTTCCTAACCTAATCTTCTGCTGGGATCTGCAGACCAGCAGACGCCAGCTCAGCCTGCAGCAGCAGCACCAGTCGTGGCGGCAGCAGCATCAACAACGGCATCACCATCAAAAGCAGCAGCAACTCCTCCGAGTGCTCCCGTAACCAGGAGGAGCCACGGTGCCACGGAACAGCAGAGCAAGGCCAGCACTCAGGGCGAGGCCACCGAGAATAAACCATGCACCCCCAGTGAGTACCACAAGAAAATACACACAGAAATAGCTTTGATTAGCTGCCATTTGTCAAGTGAAAAAGTAACAGCAGTTATTGTTGTAACTGGAATGAGTGATGCAAAGGTAAGTCAAACAGCAGATCCATTTATTTTTTTATTTTTTTTTCTTACCATTTTTACTTGTCATGCATCTGTATAAACAAGTTATCTGCAACAAGTTATAAGAGATGAACAACCATCCACACTCTCAAGCACACCTAGGGACAATTCGTAGCGCCCAAATAACCTGCCCCGGCCTGGACTCGAACTAGAGTCCTCTCAATGTAAAATAACAAAGCAAAATTTAAAGAATACAAAATTTAGACAAATGAAAGTACCGGTATTTTTAACAAGTAAAATAATTCATTTTAAAAATCAGTAAAAATGAGAAACTTAAACAAAATGTGATAAAACATTACAAAAATAAAAATACAATTTAAAATTTGAAACGCCAAAATAAAAATTATCCAAAGGGGGGTGGGTAAGTCCTTCCTTGTGTGTCTTAACAGCGGTCAGCTGTGCCACATTATTACAGCACACCAGATGTATATGACACACACGCGCTCACACACTGTAACACAACACACTGTGGGGAGTCGACGGAAGCGAGCAGCCTCATTAGCGGGGTCCTCCCCTCTCTTAACCACTCGGAACATGACCACACCGCGGGGCCATTACATGACCACCTGTGGCAAACGGCAGGTGTGAGGCAAACTAATGGGGATGTCACCTCAACCGCTCGCATGTAAAGTCACAAAATGCCCGCTAGCCCTCCTACAGCAGGCGATGAATGACAGTCTGCCAAGTTTCATCTGTAGTTCCACTACCCAACACAGGGTGGTGCTTGTTTTCCATGAGCAGCACTCCTACTGAGCCTCTGTAGATTACCCTCTCTCCTCCTATAAATCAAACCAGATCCAGTCCTTTAATTATTCACACATTCATTTTTATTAAGAACGGGATGGACATACAAGAAAATGAGGCGATATCACAGTCTTGCATGGACAGTCGGTATCATATGATAAAGTTAATTCAGAAGCTTGTCGCATTACTAAAACCCTCCGTCGGAAGCGTCAATTAATTAGGCTAAGTCGGGTGATTAATTTGTGACATTGGCATCCTGTTCTCACCTGGAACTCCTCAGCGGGGCAGCTATTAGGCTAATTGATCAGTGATTGTGCCTAATGACATGACAGGCTAAGAAGTGCATCCGGTAAAATTTAGCACAGCACAAGTCTCACACAGGTCTCTCTTGCTTTCCTCTCATTCTACTTAGAAAGATGATGTTTGGTGGGCATGCCGACCATGTGTAGAGCCACAAAAAAATCTCAAGAGCTCCTTTTGGCTCAGTTCCTTCCTAGGATCTGCCTGTCGATCTCCCGTACCGTTATTCTTCCCTCAATGGAGTCCCAGACTGAGACTCTGCTCCAAGTGGAGGAATTAAAAAAACATACCGAAATAAATGTTTGAAAAGGAACAGTTCTAAAAGATTAAATGCTGCTGTATTGTTCTTCAAAATTAAATACTACTAAACTGTCCTTAAATATATAGTAATGGATGAAAAAAATGTTTGTCACTGTAACATTATGCACTGTTGGAACATTTAACTCTGTAATTGATTCACGTACCACTATAGGGAGTCCGCGTTCTGAATCACTGTTACAGTATACTGATGAGTGATTCTAAATTGCCAGAATTTTTAAAGTTAATTCACTTGTCAAGGAAGACAAACCACCTACTAATTTGAGTTTGAATATTGAACCTTGCATCCAGTTTAACTTGGTAACCTGTCGTGAATTTGGTAGACATGTCAATCTTGAGTAGACTCACAAAAAAAAGTCTCAAGAAGCCAATTAGGATAAGACACATGAAGTCTACCTTTTGGCTTGTGTGTCACTTTTTCGCCACTTTGAAAGGTTATCATGAACCTTAGCCTACAGTTGTCTTGGAATCTGACATGTTTTTTGTTTTTGTTACCGGTCGTTTTTTTTTTTTTCTCCCCTCAAGTTTCTTTATTTCTTCTCCTTTTTGATCCACTGCTCTCTTCTCACCGAGACTGGCCTGTGTCATTCCGATATAACAAGCAGCGACAGTGGGGATGATGAGGGCCACTCAATATTTACACAAACACTTTTTTTGAAGGCTACGTATATTTGTGGAGCAGGTGTGAAAAGCACTCACGTTGGCTGGACAAACCTGGTTGCTCTGGATAGATGCGTGGGAAGACCTTGAATGGACGGAATATGTTTGCAATGCTCCCACTTCCGCTTGCCACGAGCTCACTCACAACATGGGTCCACCCCCCACCCCCCGCTCTCTATCCTCCCTGCCCCCCCCCCCAGGGCCATTAGCAAGGCCCCAGCTCGGGGTTCACGTATGGTGCATCACCACAAGGTTCATTGCAAGTGCCATCCTTTCATTTATAATTAAGTCCCCCCCTTGCTCTCCTTATTCGGTCAGGAGTTTTTGCTTGCTCACATCGGCCCCCGTTAGTCCCTGGTGTGATTGATTGCCACATAAGATATTCACACCAGATGAAACCTTTTTTTATTTTTTTTATTTTTCTCCATAATAGAAGGTTGACGAGAACCTTTCCTTACACAAGCATCGTCAGTGTTTGCAAAAGAGAAGAATAATGATGCCGGCTCTGCATAATGTGTCCTCTGCATCAGTCAATAGCCTGCCCAAGGCAACAGCCACCAAGGCTTGCTCTCTTGTGGCTGGAATACCGCTGCGACCAACCCCGCTCCCCACCGCGCATCTTACATCACATTAAACGGGCGTCTCTCCTCCCCGTTGCCAATGTCAATCCATCGCCAGGCCTTGATGGGATATTTAAAGTCATAATAAACACCCCGCTTCCTTTTATATTAGGCTGGAGTAGTTACTGCATAAAAGGATGGCCTAGATTCGATTTCTTTTCAGAACAAAAAGGACAGCCTGCATCCAGGAAATGGTTTAGTAAGAGCACACTTATTTTTTAGAGAATACAAAGCGTTGTTGAAGATAATTCCGTTTGTTTGATTTTTGAAATGTGTTTAAATTTGTTTTATTTATTTTTTTCTCATTTAAAAAAGTTATTAACCCCTAGTCTGTCTTTGCCATCACACGCAAGCACTACTTGGCTAAAGCAGGAAGTTCAACCTTGTAGTTTGGTGTTTGGATGATCTTCAGTTCCCAACAGAGAAACCAGAGAGAGATTATTTTGCAATTCAACCCAGCAACTTGTGCTGGATTTAAGGTGGTCATGCCAGTAGTAAATCTATACATGACACGATTCTTCCAGAGAAAAAGAAACTCCAAAAACTAATCAACATTTTGCAGGTGTTCATACCCAGGAACTTCTGATGGAGTATGCCTTCTCAATGATGGCCTCAATCATTTATAATGTACTGTATGTCTTTTAATTATAACTGTCACCAAAGTCTCGCTAGGTGGCTTGATAGTTGTCCCCCTAACTCCCTTGGGCAGTTAGCCGCTCGTCGCTTCGGGCTAACTCGATCAGTGTTCGCAGGAAACTCATTTTGGCAGCTTGTTTCCATTATTAACGTCGCCTGCTACCGACGTCAGGTGACAAATGGACCTTTTTTCTTCCTTGGGGAGCTAAAATTAGAACACCAACAGCAGGCTACAAAGAACCTATCTTCAGATTGAGATTGCAATGTTAACGTCTGATATTAGAATATGCTCTCCTCTCTAAAAAATTGCTTCTCAAAGGCAATCTGGCACTTCAGGGGAAAGGCGCCAAACTTAGTTGCCATTTGGTGGGCACAAATGCCTCTTGGATGGTTGCAGCGCCAAGCCAAATGAATATAAATCATCACTCTATTTATTGTATTAGGGCGCACATCACATTACTGTCTACTGTTATGATTGTGGGTCTTTTTCCTTTCCATATATCACTGTGTGCTGACACTTATTGCTGTGTGTATCCACTTTAAGTGTTTGGTGGTTTCTTCAAAGCCCTTAAATTATGACCATGCATGTCAAATATGTATTTAAATAAATTAGTCTGCACTAGGATTGGCTGAGCAATCATCCGATTTCCATTCTGAACAAGTTTCCTTAGGCAGTTCAACATTTCAAGTCATTTTGATTTTAAGCGTTACTGTATTTGACAGATTTTGATTAGTGCTTTTGAGTACAAATCAGCCATTGCAATGCCGCCAGCAGTGTAATGGAGCCTGGTTCTGTTGAGTTATAATTGACAGGAACACTTGCACAAACATAATTTGATCACACTTGATTAGTTCACTCGTGTTCTGTGCTTTTCAGCTTTAATATAGGACACCAGTACAGCTAATAAAAGGTGAACTGAAAGTTTTTTTGCAATCAAATCACTGCACTCAACTGCTCTTCTTCTTCCTTTTTTTTTTTTTTTTTTTTTTTTAAATTTTTTTACTTTTTACTTTTTTTTTTTTTTTTTTAAACTACTGGTATTTGTGGCAGAGCTTGGTCCCCATGTAGCATCCCATACTTAACTGCTAATGGTTTGGGAAGAATACTGAGGAAAAATGTGTATGGTACCATTTAGTGTAAACAAAGCTATAGCCTCTTTACTAGCCTTTTTTCCCCCCTAAAGATTCACATCCTTTTTACAGCTCCCTTTCATTGCAATTATGCTAATATGTGTGTTATGAACACTTTATTTCTATTATGGCTGTGATCCCGTGGCTGTTTGAGTAAGTTTACAGCTAAAATTAATTCACACTGCACATTTTCTCAACCATAGCAATAGGATAGACAATAAAATCAGCCACATATTAGTTATTTGACCATGCTATCTGCCTTGGCACACCACCCATAAAGAAATGTTGCATGACTTGCATTAACCCCCCCCCACTGTAACAATTTAAAATGCGCACCGACTGTTTTTAATTACTTGAAATTGCTGGGAGAACCTCACTTATCCACACTAATCGGCGGACACAGCCATTAAATGCCGCGCCGAGGTGCATTTTCCTCTCGCACATAGCTGCCCTGCTTTGCAGCTAACGACTCATTAAGACGTGTCATTATAGTCAAGGGCAGCTCAGCAATTCATTAGCTTTTTCCAGTGTCTGACTCCTCGTGCAGGTCATTGTTATTCATCAAACCATCGTATCTGTGGTACGTCGGTTACTAATGACCCCCGTGCTCTTCTAGTACCAACATGACCAATTCAAAGGTTTTAAAAAATGTTCACAAGCACGTTAACCCATTTTATGTTTTGTAGCCTTATCACGATAACATGGTCTTTGTTATATCTGTAGTCTCTCCTTGAGGCAAATCTTTTCTTTTTGAAGGACACATTTCTGAAGAAATCTTTTCACCTTTGAGGTTAAGAAAGCAATTCTGTGATGAAGGAAATATATGCCCTGTAGGAAAGGACCTGAATTCTTGAATTCACTATACGGATGTTTACTGATGGTAGCAATTAATTGCTCAAAATTCAGCTTATTTTATGGCGTTACGTCTTGCGTACTAATTCAAGTTATGTCGATAGAATGTTGATTACTGAGATCCCTTGTACTTTTTTTTATAAAACAATTGCTTTCGAACTTTTATAGCAAATTATATTTGAAAATTTAGCTTGAATGCCACTGTAAGCTTTGCTTTCTGACTTTTGTACAAATTTGGGCTATGTTGCTGCTGTAGGTATGAAAATCCATCCATGAAAATCTTGTAAGCCCCAAATGTAGTTGTCACATTATTATTCCTTATGTCCTTACTTAATGAATGTTTTACAGAGAGGGGAAAAAAAGATCTTATGAAGTTGAGATGCATCACTTCAAGCATGCATTCTTGTCACTAGTTACTATTTGACTATGAGCCAGGGCATTTTGAGCCATTTTTAAGGCATTACAGAAGTGCACAAAAAAGAACCGGTCATATTTTTTAAGCGGATATACTAGTGTATAAGTATAGGTTCCACAGAAGAAAAAAAAAATGAATAGGTGAATTTTGTGAATAGGAAATAGGCATAGGTTTACTGCACATTGATTAGTGTGTGGTGAAGTTTCATTTGGTCCAAATAATACAAAGCTTACAGTACAAAAAAATGAAGGCATAATTAACGTGCAGAAGTAGTATTTCTGAGCAACAAATAAAAAATTCATGACCTGGCAAAAAAATAAAAAATAAATCACCTTTTATCACCCCATACATATTCAGGTCAGGTTGACATCTATTAAATGGTGTCTGCATCTGCTGGTGCATGGCGGTCTCATGCACCACAGGTAGCGGTTAAACAGACTGTTAACCGAACATAGGAAAGGGCGGAAAGCTAGGCGGATGGCCCTGAGGCAGACCATGCCAAGTTCAGTTAACTACTGCCTTGGTGTTCTTATACAAGAGATTGAAAAATGTTGTCTTGCGAGCCAATGAAATTGCACAGCCAGCCACAGCTTCGTCGCCAGCATCGATGCTATCACGTGAGATGCCATTAGCCATGAGACGTAGTGAAAGTAAAACCAAACAAACCGTCGGTCGGCAGCAGTGGGGGAACAATTGAGCGAATTGACTGATCGCCTTCATTTCCACGAACCAGGGATGGTATCATTTATTGATCGGGACGTTTCATTAAGTGTCGGCGCAACGTGTCACCTCGCTTGACAAATGGCCGTCTTGCGTTTTATGACCCTGCAGTCCATGAGTCACCGTCACAGCCTTGGTAGCTTTCTTTTTCGACAACTCTACTCTTGACAGTTTTGAGTTTTGTCATTTCTTTGCTTTTTGTATGTTCATTCCTGCCACAATTGAGACTGTGTAGGCCGATCTTTCATTAATTAGGTGTAGATGTCATCCATCATTAGGGCAGGCTAGTTCTTGGCAACAAAGGGCAATTCATGGGCATTCACAGATATTCTGATACTTGACTTTTTGACACAGTTCTTTAACAGTACTGTATGTATAAAATGCGAATGTGAATTTCATGTTTCTGAAAATACCCAAATTCTTTCTTTCATATTTCAAAACGCTCTTTATAAGTAATTTCTTTACAAAAGCATTATTGTATATAACAAATGCCTACACATAGAATTGGTTTGGTGTCAGACAGCATCTCATGGATAAAAATGACAACATGAAAATTTGTTTGGTGTTCTTTAAAGATTACAAACTTCATCTAGACTCCAGACGTCTGACATTGTACAGTATGTAATGGATACGAACTGCTACATAACTGAGAAATTTAATGCATTAAAGGTACTTAAATTCATCAATTAGATCCTAAGTATCGTAGGATTCTTCCCAATAAGAATTTTCATGAATGGTGTTCCAGGAAGGATAGGATAACAGCATCAGAGTATATAACCAATGCATACTCCTTCCTGTACTATAAAACTCATTTGGTATATATTACAGATATAAATGGTTACACACTGGTAATTTTGATGTATGGTGTTCCACAGTGATAGTATCAAAATTGTTGAACTCTACAAGTCTCAGTATAAAAACATGACATGCATATAACTTTACGTTGTAAATCTTATATTTCTCAAATAGTATTCATTTAGAGTAAAACCCCAGCCAACACCCATAGCCCACATTTTCCTACTGTTGGGAATCTCAAATCAAATATGCGCCAGATCCCCATATGATAATTAAATTACACTAGTCAAACGCCCCCCAAAAAACAGCTCCAAGCATTTGTTTTCCCTTGACCCCAAAATGCTACAGTATAATTTATTCCCCAGGCATGAATGCACGCTAGTGTTCGCCCCCGTGTCCTAAATGTGAATTCATGGAGAATTACAGAGTGTAGCCCTCTTGGGAGCGAAGGGAAAATGTTGTTGATTGCCATGGAAACACGCTCGCGTCGAAAACCACGCCGCGCGCTAGGTAAACAAGTGAGCATCTGTTCAGGTTTGGAGAGGTGTGTCGGAGTGAATCGGGAATGATGCATGCAGATTGGCTGATTTCCCAGGTTGTGCTTTTGCCGGCGGTTGTGCGAAGCTTTTAAATTCTACCAATACTACTGTATCTGTGTTTCATCAGGCAAAGGTGATACCTTTTGCTAATTTGCATGCATATGTGGCTCAAACCAACGCTTACTCTGTGAAGTCTTTAAATGTATTTTAATGTTTTCTTTTTCTTACATCATACATTGTACAGTAATCACCCACATAGCCATTATTCACAAAATTCTGGAACCTACTGTATCTCTTATTCGCGTTATGTGGTCTTAGGATTTCACATCAGGTTTCGTTCAAAATCGCAATGTTCTCTAAACAGTCTTAATGATTCTCGAAACAGTCTTAAAGACGACTGTTTAGAAAGCGTTTAGTAAACGCTGCGACGTTGAACGAATCCTGAAGTGAAATCAACATTCGCTAGTGTCACAAAATGATCATCATCGTCAGTGGGATGTTGGCTTTCGGTCATCTAAGACATTTTGGACCTCCAGTGTTAAGTGTCAAGGGGTTGGTCT